>NC_073695.1:130722594-130820474 GCF_029784165.1 Wyeomyia smithii
CGTAATATGAAATATGTAGTATTTAACATTTAATATTTTAATAATAAACATTCAATATTAATACCAATGATTCCATTATTTTCAAAGTAACAAGGAACTTGGGTCTCCATGAACCGGATGAATCCTGGGAACCATAACCTTACGCCTTAAGTAGGTGCATTTCCTTATCACAAATACTTAGGGAAAAATCAGTTAAACTCTACTAAGTAACATAAATTTCAATCAGGTGTACACCCAGGTACCAAGCCAATCAATAAAAGATATTATTAGCTGATCAAATAGTTGGCGTGCGACCAGAACGAACCAAGCGCCATCTTTTTTGATTAAGTCAACACAAACATGAGGGGTTGTGAAGAGTAATAATCTATGTATCATGAAAGAACGAGATCATTTCAATAGATTATAACGATATAATAACAAAAATCTCTAGCAAAAAAACAAATGGAGTAATTGAACTTTGAATGCCAATTACTCGAAATATTATTTTTGACGCTAGCTTCGGTTTGGCTGCACGCCGACCATATAATGGTTAAAAACAATAACAATAATAATGAAATATCACAAATTTTATCATTTTGCTTCAACTTTACAGAAATTAATTGTCAATACATCGGCCCGTATCTCCAATTTAAAAGGTGATACACAACCTGAAAATTCCATTTTTGAAGTGGCCTCCTCAAAAGACGACTTGGACGATTATTTAACGACTTTATATGGAGGTTCACTTCCCAGCTCCAACCGAAATTCGCGAAAAAATACGATAACAGAGCAACTGAGTGTTCTAGACGTCTGTACACGAAAAGAACACAATTTTGATGTTTGGAGCAGCTGGCAGGAAAAAAAAAATAACATGCAAAGAACTGTTTGAGGTGGCCGAAGTAGTTTATGCGGTCCCCTCAACACAAGTCTCAGTCGAACGAGCCTTCAGTGCGCTGGCACTTATTTTGTCAGACAGGCGGCCATCATTAGCAGAATCAACATTAGAGGATATTCTCATCGCGAAATTGAACCCTGAGTTACTTGATGAAGTTTTAATCGATTAAATGACTTTATATTTCTTTTTTTTTCGTTGTTAACTATTAATAAAAAAACTGTTGGTTATACTAAAACAAAGGTTTAAAAATCATTCGTGAAACGCAAAATACATCCGAGGCCTTGGGGCGAAACCTATATACCATTCGACTCAGCTCGACGAACTGAGCAATGTTTGTAAATATGTGTATGTGTGCATGTGCGTATGTATGTGCGAATATGTTGTTTATATATGTGTTATTTCACAATCTGCTACACTTCTCTTGCAGAGCGCATTATCTGATTTTGTTGTCTCAGTTGCAAATAAAAGCTCAGGAGATCCTCAAAAATCATACTGAGCGTGCTTTCTATTAGAAGGATCTTTTTTGACATGAAATATTTACCTTTTTGAACATTGTTGGGACCTTTCATTCGAAATGATCTCTATCGCTTTCTCTCTCTCTCTCTCTCTTCGTTTTCTCTATCTCACTCTCTTTCTCTCTTTCGTTCATTCTCTCTCTCCCTCACTATCAATTCTTCTACATGTTTCTTCATCTTTGTTATATTTTATGCTTCTTCAGTTATGACAGTCATTAAGTATATTGTTGACACCTATACACAGTTACATATTCACAGAATAAACTAATTCGATTTTAGTGTATTTGATATAATCACTAAATACAGAAGTTCTTACTGTGAATTATGAATAGATTTCCTACTGATCGTCTCGGTCAAACGGAATTAAATATATTTAGGTCGCTTTTTTCGCGGTTTTTTTACGCGGATTCCGGAATTTACGCGGATTTTTTTACGCGGCATGTATCCCCCGCGACTTTAGTGTATATGTATTTTAAATAAATAGCTCGCAACGTTTTTTTTTGTATCTGTTGTTTTTTCATAAAGTGGAAGTGGTACATGCTACATGGCCGTCGTAGTCAAATGTAATTACGTTTTAATACACAATTCTTATTCTTTTGATCATCTCGGTTTTGTTACATGTTCTGCACTAGGGATGTAACGAAAATCCGCATCCGCATCCGCATCCGCAAATGCGGAACATCCGCATGAAAATTTACATCCGCATCAACATCTGCATCCGTAATCACATATCCGCATCCGCATCCGCATCTGCAGATGTCTTAAAAATCACATCCGTAACATCCCTGCTCTGCACTGTATTAGTGCAGTTGAATCTATGAAATTCAATAATCAAAATAATTTATTGGAATTTATTGATTAACATCGTTTAAAGAAAAATCAACCACTCGTGCTCGCAACAACACAAATAGGTAGGTATATACAAAATATTGGTTAGAAAGTATTATTTCTTTTACATCTTCACGAAAGACTGTGAGACTAAAAACATACTGGCACGGCCTGCGCTGCGAAGACGGTTCGCCTTGCCGTGGGTTAATTTACAGTAGACCTGTACATAAAACTGCGGTAGGGCGAGCCGCTTTCGCAGCGCAGGATATGCTACAACCACGAGTCACAAAAAAATCTAAAGGCCATCCACCTCAGATGCAAAGCACACAATTAAGAAATAGCAAATCACATGTGTGTTAATTGCCGCGCAAGCGACCGAAAGTTATTTCATTATTTACTTCCCGCCTTCGGTGCCGTCTTCGCTGACCCGCAACCCAGCGAAGCTGTAGAAATGGTACCAACTGCCCTATTCACTTTGTGCCTTGAACGTATACATAATGAAAGATTGAACGGAAGAAACGAGCGCTGCCATAGCGAATGACCGCCACCTAGGAACTAAAAAAAATTTCAATTCCACTTTGACTGCTCTTTCTCCGGGCGATCGCTGTACTATGCCGAGCAGACAAGTTGACTGCGGAAGGCGATCGCATTCGTGTTTTAACAGTCAACTTGCGATCCTTTACAAAGCACTGATTGTGACCATGCATTTTGAAGTACTTTTAGTGTAGAATAATATCACAAATTTTTAGAAAAATCCATCAAGTCTAGCAGGAGTTATTGCACTTTTTAGATTTTGGACGTTTTTGGACATATCATTTTCAAGGGCCGTTTTACCCCATTTAACCTCAATGAAAAAAATTGAAATTTTGCAAAACTTCCTACCCTGAATAGACAAACAAACGCTGAAAATTTCAACCCCTCGCGAACTGGCTCTTAAGTGTCTTGGTTTCTTTTTCGTCACTGAATGAAATGTGTTATTGTAGACGTTTGTTATTATGTTCATCATGCCTGTGACGGGTTTGTTGGGATATTTTGTTTTTAATGTCCTGTAGAGTTCGATCAGGGTAGAGTGGAATCTTTCTACAATCCCGTTTGCCTGTAAATTGCTGGCATGATGGATTGAGATGTCCAAATCACTCAAAAACCCAACGAAGTCTAAGGATATGAACTAGGGTTCTTGGTCACTGACAATAGTTTCTGGCCTACCGAACGTTCTTATGTGTTCGCTATAGTCGGCTATAGTTCTTGTTTCCAAAGAAATTACATTTGCGAATTTTGAAAAGGAATCTACTATTGTCAACATTTTAGCCCTTTCATTAAAAACACGTCTATGTGAACTCGCTCGAAAGGTTTTTGGCCGAAAACACTCTTTTGAACTAGTTGTGGTGGTTTTCTGTCATACTTGCTTTTTTGCAGATGTCACAACTATCTATGTAAATTTTAACCTTGCGTTCGAGTTGCGGAAAATAATATTGTTGGAGAATTTGTGCCTTATTCTCTTTGATACCTCTGTTTGCGAAGTCATGTGTTGCTTTTACCAGTTTATCCTGTTCCGAGTCCACTGTCACGTCTTCTAAAAAAACTTCTGAAATGAAAATCTTGTACGTTTTATTAGCTTCTAAGTGTTTTTTGTACGTTTCTAGGATTAGTTGCCTTAATTCTAATAGTACTCGTAAGCAATTTAACCTTCTGTGGTTAAGGTATTTCTTGAAAATGCGCACTATATCAATTTCTGTGTAAGTTGGTTTTATAACAGTTGTTCGTCGGCGTTTGGGAAATACTTCTTCGGACACTGCTGAATCAATGCGCGATATTTTAAAAATAATTTGGTTTTTGAACATGTTTAACGGTTTTTCCGTGCACCAAATATAATAGTTATCGCTTGAATCTGCAGAGTGTACTTTAGCTAGATCGCTTTCTCCTTCCTCCTCGCTGTTTTCGTTTTGGCAATTGATGTTTACGTCTTCTATTTTGATCCTTGATAAGGCGTCTGCCACTACATTATTTTTACCTGGTTTATATATTAGTTCATAGTCGTAGCCCTCCAATTCTAGTTTTCCTATGAAAATGCGCTTGTTTGTATTTGAAAGTGAGTAGGTAACAAGTTTAAATTTTCTTCCCCACAAATAGTGTTCAAAGTGTTTAACTGCCCAGTACATGGCCAAAAACTCCTTTTCGGTGGTTGAATAGTTCTCTTCAGTTCTATTCAACGTCCTAGAGGCACAGGCGAGTGGACGGTCCTTTCCGATGGATCCTCGAGAAAGAACGGCACCTATGGCAAAGTCGCTCGCGTCTGTGGTCAAGATGAATTCCTTCGAGAAAATCCGGGTGAATAAGTACGGGGTTTCTAATAAGAATCTGCTTGCATTTTTCAAAGCATACTTTCATTTCCGGAGTGATTTCGAAAGTGTTCTCTTTCTTCTCTTCTAAGCAGTGAGGTAAGTGGTTTAACCAGCCTGGCAAAGTCCTTGATGAATCTTCGATAATATCCCAAGATTTCCAAAAATTGTCTAACCTCTCTTTCTATTTCTGGTATTGGCCAATTTTTAATGGTGTCGACTTTGTCCTGGTTTGGTCTAACACCGTCTTCCGAGACTGTGTGTCCCAAAAATTGCATTTCCTTTCTGAAAAACTCGCATTTATCGAGTTGTATTTTCAGGTTGGCTTCCCTTAATTTATTCAAAACTTTGTCAAGATCAATTTTGTGTTGCTCTAGAGATGGTGAAAATATTATTTTATCGTCCATATAGACGATACAACATATTCCTATTTCCTCTCTCAGCACCCAATTCATAAGGCGTTGAAAAGTCGCAGGTGCGTTCTTCAACCCGAATGGCATCCGTGTAAATTCGTATTTTCCTGAATTTATCGAAAACACCGTCTTTGTCTACACGGTGACAAAAAAGTCCGGTCACACTTTTTTGGGATCGCCTGTAGCCTATACGTTGCATCTCTCTGGTGCCATCTATATGTCAAATGAAAGGGTTAACTTTGCTGTCCAAAGTGGCAGAGTTTCGTTTCTGTGCAGTTTGTTTACATTGAGTTGTGAGCCATGGCAGAGTTAAGAGCAGCTGTTATCGCTGAATATGTGAAAGGGTACAAACCCGGACACATAATCAAACACCTAAAACCGCTCGGAATCAACCGGAAATTCGTGTATTGGACCATAAATCGGTACCTAGAGACCGGAGGCACCAAGACAAGGCACGATCTGGACGACCGAGGTCTGTGAGAACTCTAAGGCTTAAAAAGATTATGCGAGACCGGATTCGCCGGAATCCCGCCCAATCTGCACGGAAGCTGGCCAGGAACCTTAAAATGAACCGAGAATCAATCCGCCTGCTTCTGCGCAAGGATTTGAAACATACACCGTACAAAAAACAGGTGGTTCATGGGGTTACCAAAGCTACAAAGGACAAAAGGTACCAACGCTCTCGGGAGTTGCTCGGTTGGCGCGCAGATGACGAGATTATTTTTTCGGACGAGAAGCTGCTTGTTTTGGAGCAAACAGTCAATCGCCAAAATGATCGAGTTTGGAGTGCGAGCCTCCAGCAAGCTCCTGCGGACAAGCCGAACGTTTCCCGGTTCCAAAATAAGACGTCGGTGATGGTTTGGGGAGCCATTCGCAAGAGAGGTAAACTGCCTCTTATTTTTATCGATAAAGGGGTCAAAATTAACGCAGCGTACTACCTGGACACGGTTTTGAATAAAAATTTTCTGCCTCAAGCTGAACTATTGTTTGAAGACGATTACTACTGCTTCCAGCAAGATGGCGCCACATCCCACACCGCAAAGGTTGTTCAGGCGTGGTGTGAGGAAAACTTGACCGAATTCATTTCGAAGAATGAATGGCCTCCGTCGTCTACGGATCTGATTCCACTGGATTATTTCGTGTGGGGATACATGATGTCGAAGCTGAACGACTATAAAATAACAAATTTGGTGCAATTTAAGCGAGTTACCACGAAAATCTGGGACGAGATGCCGATGGAGCGCGTGCGCGTCGCTTGCGACGACTTTCCGAGACGTCTGAAGCTGGTTCGATCAGAGAAAGGGGGTGTAATTCCGAGATATCGTCTGTGAAGTATCTTTATGAGTTACTGAATAAAGCTATGGAAGCCAGATTCAGGGTTTCTTCTTATTCTTTGAAATATTGAGATTTTCCTGTGTGACCGGACTTTTTTGTCACCCTGTAGTTGGATTTGATGGAACCCTGATCGATTGTAGAGAAGTAGCTCGTTCTGCCCAGTTTATCTAATATGTCTGTTATTTCTGGTATAGGGTATCTGTCGCTGATCGTTTTTTCGTTCAGCTTACGATAATCTATTACTAGTCTAAATTTCTTTTGGCCTGAAGTGTCTGACTTCTTAGGCACTACCCATACGGGAGACGTATATGGAGAGATTGATTCTCTAACAATACCGTCTTTGAAAATTTTATCTACTTGTTGCCTCACTACGTCTTCGTAGACTTTGGGGTATTTGTAGGATTTGGTGTGGATTGGTATGTTGTCTGTCGTCCAAATTTTGTGTTTTATTCTGTGTGTGAAGGTGAGGTTGTCTTCTTCGCCGTATAAAACTTCTCTATTTTTAGAAATCACACATTTTCAGAAAATCACTAAGTGCTGTTTTTTCTCTTTCGTTCAGGTGGTTGGCCCTTAATGTCGTATTTGTATAGATTGTTTTTTGATGGTATCTTTTCAATTTCATAGTAGTTTTCTAATTCATTAATATTGATTTCAGTCTCTTTCTCGTTGCTAATTCTGTGTATTGCTGATATGGCTTTTCCTGTTGATGCTTCATATAGTCTAGGATGGATTGTGAAGTGCTTCGTATTCACTTCTTGGTCTATTACGAAGGATTCTTTTTTCCTCACGGGCAACTGAATAAACTGAAGGTTTTGTTCTGTGAGATTTAATTTGTGCTCGTCTGGAAACATTTTTTCATAATAATTAATTTTCTTCCTATTTTCAGGGATTATTCGCGGTATTCAGGGTTGCTTTAAGGTCTCGCAATGATTCATAGCCGATGAGGCCGTCAAAGTTATCGTGGAATTTGAATATATAGAATTTTAATTTCTTTTTGATGCGAAAAATATCTATGGAGGCCGATTTGTTGATTGTATGTTTTCCTGCCATGTTATTTACCGTTAATATTGGTTCGCGCTCGCCTTTCGTTGTTTGAATTGAAACGTAGGGTATGAAACTGGATCTTTTCATTACGTCTTTTGATTTTTTCCTTGGGTCAGATGAAAATTTATTTCGTCAGAAGACAGGTAATCGTAATCGTCAGAGTCGAGTCTAGGGCTTTCTGTTGTTTCGTTTGGAGGGTCGTATTCTGGTTCATACTCTGTGTCAGTTACGGTTTCTTTCCCTGTATGGTTATTGACTTGCATTTTTGAGACGTGTGTTCTCATAGATGCGTTGTCGTCCGTTTGTAGTTCGTTTTGAAATTTGCCTGATGGTATCGAATCGCTATAACGTGAATTGTTGTTAAAGTTATTCGGTTTAATTTTGCTTCGCTCCCCAGTCAGCTGTTTTGAAGAAGAAGGTGTCGAGTTATTCCCTTTCCGATCCAACTTGTGTCGGTATGCGGCGTTTGAATGTTGTTGTTGTATGTAATTTCGTAAGCGTGTTCCAGTGTTTCTGGCCTGCAACTTCTTACGTGTATGGAAATGTCTTCATTTAGCCCGTATACAAATCGGGTTAGCGTAATCAGACTAACGAAAGAGTTAATGACCTTCGTATGTGCCTTGTAATCGTCAATATTTGCTGCAGATGATTTTATTGCTGTGTCTATGGCTCTAAGTTTGTTGTAGTATTCTGGCAGATTCTTTTTTCCTTGTCGAATATAAAATAGCGATTGAATGTGACTCGTTAAGTCTCTGCGATCTCCGTATGCGTTAGTTAACACTTTTTCATTTCTTCCCAGGTTGTTGGGTTTCCGGAAGCTATCAATATCTTTCTCGCATCTCCCGTTATTTTATTTTTAATGCTTCGAATTATTTGCCCGTAACATATGTCGTTTTTATATTGGTCGAACAATGCTAAAGTTTGCTCGGCGTCTTGAACCCAAGCTAACACTTCTTTCCTATTTTCGTTTAAACTAGGAATATTCCTGATTGGATCAGGTGTTGTAAAATTTAAAAATGAATCAATGGCCTTGTCTCTCAAGATCCTGATCGTTCGAATTATTTCTTCTTGATTTTTCGTGAGTTCTCTCACTTGCTCTAGTAGACTTCTGCACTTATTGCTGGTTGATCCATATTTCGATTTTTATCGAAACGTTCCTTTTTCTTAATTTTATTTCGTTAAACACCTGTTGTACAGAAAAATTAGCGTTGTAGTAAGAATTATCGTTATAACAACCAGTAATATCCATTCTGTGCCGAACACGCATCAGTATCGGACGTGTTTGGTGATCGCTTCGATAGAATATAAAACAAAAGACGTGTGAGCAAGTGTTGGCATTGTTTGCCTGGTCAAGTGAAATTAATCCGAGTTCAAGGTCGCCCGCCTTTGTGCAACTGTTTCGCATCGGTTTGTGCTACAGCAGTGGACGAGAATTTCAACACAAAAGAGGAAAAAGAAGAAGCCATCAGTTGACAGGGAGTTGTGTCGCTGTGTAGAGTGATCTCACACCCGGCTCGCTGCTGGTGGCTGTTTGGTGCTGCTGTATTGGTGCTGCTGGCTGTAACGGCTGCAGCTTCGAACGATCAGACAACTAACCTTGCTGGAAGGGAGAAGTAAAAAGGTACGTGCTCTTGTCAGCGCTAGTGTGCTAGACTTAGCGCGATGGATGTAGATCCCTCACCTCCCGCGCCACCATCCCCGAACCCCTCTGACCCTGATCCTTCTGTTACCCCCTCCCGTGTTCATTCTTCAGTCCCCCCTCGTCCCAGGCTTTACCCAGACGGAGCCCAGGGCAGCTATACTGTCTATTTTCGGCCAAAAGCGGGACCGGAATCGAAACAGTTGAATTTTTTGCAGATTTCGAAAGACCTGACGAAGGAGTACAAGGGCGTGACCGAAATTTACAAGGTCCGACCTAACAAGCTTCGTGTCGTGGTCAGTAATCTGAAAGAGGCCAACGATATAGCTTGCTCTTAACTCTTCACACGCGAGTATCGCGTTTACATACCCGCACGAGACGTGGAGATCGACGGTGTCATAACCGATTCGAGTCTGTCCGTCGAGTGTACATTGGAAAGTGCCAAAGGGTGCTTTAAGAACAACACATATCCCGATGTCAAGGAGCTCGACTGCAAGCAATTGCGGTCAGCATCGATCATCGGTGGCAAAACAGTATACACCCCGTCAGACTCGTTTCGAGTTACGTTCGCCGGGTCAGCACTACCAAGCCACGTCTCGATCCACCGGGTTCGTCTGCCTGTGCGATTATATGTGCATCTCGTCATGAACTGCCTGAATTGTAAGCAGTTAGGCCACACTGCCGCCTACTGCTGCAATAAAGCACGTTGTGGCAAGTGTGGGGAGAATCATGCAGTAAAATTGCTGAAAAATGCATTCACTGTGGGGAGAGTCAGCATGAGCTCTCGACATGTGCGGTGTACATGCAGCGCAGGGATAAAATAAAGAGCTCTCTCAAAGAGCGTTCGAAGCGTTCTTACGCTGAGATGCTGAAGAAGACCGTTACCACTTCTCCCATTACATCAAACCCTTATGATCTGTTGTCCTCTGATGAAACCGATTCTGACGATTCACCAGCGTGAACATCTTACGCCAACCCTGGAGAGTCTAGAAAGAGGAAAAATATTTCCTCTCCTAAACTTCCCAGAAAAGGTCCTAAGATTTCTCAAAGTGAAATGAAAGTTACAAACAAACCAAACAGTGCTGCAGAAAACCCGAAGCAAACTCCTCCCAGAAGGAGTTACCAGCACTGCCAGGAACATTTAAAAGCCCAGTTGTTCCTTTTGCACTCACAGTTGATGAAACAAACTCTGGATTAGTGAAGTTTTCTGACATTATGGACTGGATTTTTGAAACTTTCAATGTACCCGATCCAATTAAAATTTTTCTTACAGCATTCCTCCCAACAGTTAGATCATTTTTAAAGCAGTTGACTGCCCAATGGCCCCTCCTTGCAGCGATTGTATCCTTCGATACCTAATTCATCTGCGTATATGAAGGATTCTATCTCTGTCTTACAGTGGAATTGTAGAAGTATTTTACCAAAAATTGATTCGTTTAAAGTTTTGATAAATAAAAACAAATGCGATGCATTTTCCTTTTGTGAAACTTGGCTTACTTCAAATATTGATCTCAACTTCCATGATTTTAATATTATTCGCCTTGATCGAGACACCCCATATGGAGGAGTACTTTTAGGGATTAAAAAGTGCTATTCTTTCTGTCGTATTAAAGAGCTTTGTATTGCCTCAATATATATTCCTCCCAGAGCACAGGTTGGGCAACGGCTGCTCTTTGATTTAATAGAACTTCTTCCCTCGCCACGTTCGATTTTGGGAGACTTCAACTCTCATGGTGTGGCTTGGGGTTCCCCTTACAATGATAACCGCTCCTCTTCAATCTATAACCTTTGCGATGACTTCGACATGACTATTTTAAACAACGGTGAAATGACACGTATCCCGAAACCTCCAGCGCGCCCAAGCGCTTTGGATCTATCCTTATGTTCGACGTCTACATCTACGGTTGGATTGCACATGGAAGGTAATCCTCGATCCTCACGGTAGCGACCATTTGCCTATTCTTATTTCAATAACTAACGGGTCAACTCGCATGCGACCAATTGACATTCCGTATGACCTCACACGGAATGTTGATTGGAAGTTATTTCATTTCGATTTCAAAAGCGGTCAAGTCGATTCAACATCATCCACCACTTGAAGAATACAACCTCCTCGCGGGCTTGATTCTCGACGCCGCGTTGCAAGCCCAAACGAAGAAATATCCCGGCGTAACGATCAAAGAACGGCCTCCCACTCCGGTGGGACCAAGAGTGTTCCGATGTCTACACGTAAAGATCCGACGCGTTTTTGGCCTTCCAGAAGGGAGGTATACCTGGCGACTATATACGGTATTCCAAGCTTGATACCATGCTTAAAAGCTTGGCTAAAGCAAAGAAACGCGGATATTGGCGTCGGTTCGTGAACGAGACGTCAAGAGAGACATCGATGAGCACTCTTTGGAACACAGCCCGAAGAATGCGGAATCGCGTAACGGTCAATGAAAGCGAGGAGTCTTCAAGTCGGTGGATATTTGATTTTGCCAGGAAAGTATGTCCGGACTCTGTTCCTGAGCAAAACATTGTTCGCGATCCGTCTCCGGGTCACGACGCGATAGAATCACCTTTTACGATGGCAGAATTTTCAGTTGCCCTCCTGTCTTGTAGCAATAACGCGCCTGGGTTAGATAGAACCAAATTCAACTTGTTGAAGAATCTACCCGGCAATGCCAAGAGGCGCTTGTTGAACTTGTTCAATAAGTTCCTGGAGCAAAACATTGTACCGCAGGATTGGAGGCAAGTGAGCCAGGTGCCAGGCCGATTGCATTGCTATCCTGTATCCGGAAATTGATGGAAAAAAATGATACTCCGTCGTTTAGACCATTGGGTTGAATTAAATGGTCTACTATCAGACACTCAATTTGGCTTCCACCGTGCCAAAGGGACGAATGATTGTCTTGCGTTGCTTTCAACAGATATTCAGCTGGCGTATGCTCGCAAAGAACAAATGGCGTCTGCGTTCTCGGACATTAAGGGGGCTTTTGATTCCGTTTCTATTGACATTTTTTCGGGTAAACTTCACCGACAAGGATTTTCTTCAAGTTTGAACAATTTTTTGCACAATTTGTTGTCCGAAAAGCACATGCATTTTACGCACGGCGATTTGGCAACTTAGCTACATGGGTCTTCCCCAGGGCTCATGTTTAAGCCCCCTTCTTTACAACTTTTATGTAAATGACATCGATGAATGTCTGGCAAATTCATGCACGATAAGACAACTTGCAGACGACAGTGTAATCTCTGTTACAGGAGCCAAAGCTGCCGATTTGCAAGGACCATTGCAAGATACCTTGGACAATTTGTCTGCTTGGGCTTTACAGCTAAGTATCGAATTCTCGTCGGAGAAGAATGAGATAGTAGTTTTTTCTAGGAAGCATGAACCTGCTCAACTTCAAACACAATTAATGGGTAAAACGATTTCTCAGGTTTTGGTACACAAATATCTTGGTGTCTGGTTCGACTCTAAAGGCACCTGGGGTTGTCACGTGAGGTATCTGATGAAAAAATGTCAACAAAGAGTGAATTTTCTTCGTACAATAACCGGACAATGATGGGGAGCCCATCCAGGAGACCTTATAAGGCTTTACCAAACAACGATATTGTAAGTTATTGAGTACGGGTGTTTCTGCTTTCGCTCCGCAGTAACACACATGATCAAACTGGAGCGAATACAATATCGGAATATAATATAAGGTCTCCTGGATGGTCTCTGGAAGTTATTTCATTTCGGGTCTCCTGAATATATATATATATATATATATATATATATATATATATATATATATATATATATATATATATATATATATATATATATATATATATATATAAATATATGTATACACATATATATATATACATATATATTGTAAACTATATAGATATAATTTATATATATATATATATATATATATATATATATATATATATATATATATATATATATATATATATATATATATATATATATATATATATATATATATATATATATATATATATATATATATATATATATATATATATATATATATATATATATGTATACACATATTTATACATATATATAGTAAACTATATAGATATAATTTTCTGACTTTCGCTTCCTTTCACGCTGTTCATGTAAATAACTAACAAATGATTCGATTCGAATATTCCGTACAGGTGCATTTCCGTCTAAGAATTCATTCGTTTCAATTTCGTTATATTCAATACTATTTTCAGCTACAAACAGATGCGTGGTCGGTTTATTTTCTGGACTGCTGACTGCCAAGCGGGGTGAGAAAATTGTCCGGGTCGGAGTCATTGCCATTAGCGTCGGGACGAATAGTTTGTATACCGGTGTAGTTTACAAATTCACGGAAGTAAATTCCTTTTTGCCAGCTCGAGGGCTGCATCGCTTTCTCTTTGAAACGAATATCAATTCCTATCTTTAATGATACGGAAGACATGCGATTCAGATCGGAGTCTTTTCGAACCAATTTAGTCGCTTCGACAGGACCATCAATCTCGAGGTTCTGCTGTACTAGTCTAGTAATTTCATCCACAGTGGCGTGTGGTGAACTCAAGGGAAATTTTCGGGTTATTCGGTTGATCATATTCGCGTTGTTTCTTATTTCACTTTTCAACTCTTCGAACATTTTAGTTTGCTCGTCCAGTATGTTTTAATACCCGTCGTTCGCATTACTAAGAGCGTCACGAAAACTTGCATTGCCCATAAGCTTTCTGAAAAATTGACACATCCAGAAAACGGCCGAATTGGACCTTATCTCTGCCCACAGTGAGGGATTTAGTTTAAAGCAGGCGATATGAAAAGTCGATTTGCAGAAACCCTGACACTTTATCAAATCAGCAGCTTCAGAGATGTTGTTAGCACAGGCATTGCAAAGATGCTCCATCGATTTTCGCTTTAACACCTGTTTGTGAACAAAACTAGACTTTCCACTCGTGTCGGTAACAAGGAATGCGTTGCACTATCAGTTAATCACGTAAGTAGCACAATTATCACGGAATTTCACAAAATAGTAAGCATCAAAATCTGAAAACAACTTACACTTAGTTTACAAAAAACGGGTTACTTGATACAGCTCGTGTGCCACAGCTCGTGAGACTTTCTCGTGTACCAGGCTCAAAGCAATATTTTGTGCTGTTAGGAAAAATCAATTTTATTCGATTTGAAAGAAACTTTGCACACATGTTTGACTTAGCGAACTGAGTATTTTTTCAAACTTTTTGAGCCAGAGTGAATTGTAAATGAACACTAGATCTTGGTTAGCAAAAAATAGAGTTAAGCAGTCAATTTTTTTCGAAGTAACCCGAAATTATACTTTTTGGTGAGAAGTTCAGGATTGCGAAATGAAATATACATTTCATCGTAAGTTTTGAAATACTATCAAATTCTGAAAAAAAACAAGGAAAATTCAATACTTTTTTGTCTTCATATAAAATTTATTGTTAATTTTCTACTTTTTTAAACTTGAATCCGAAAAAACTTATAAACAAATGCTTTTAGAAAGCTAGTCTTTATAAACTTTTTGATTGAAAACGTTCACTAAAACTTTTTGAAATCATAAACTTTATTTTTTTCTTCGAAAATTTCACTGGTTTTATTCCTTTTTTAATTTAATAATTTTAAATAAATACTTCAAACAGTTAAATAGGGTAACTAACTAACGGCTTCGTCAGGTGATATGCATTGTGGGCAGGATTCAGTTTGCCAAGCTCTACTGCTTATATTCCACTCGGAAACTCAATGTATGTTAACTTACCTTCAGCGTTGAAGTTTTTCTTTTCGCATAAATTAATCACTCCATTAAAAACTCAAACATATTTATTGTTTTTTGACAAAAATTAAACTGCCACTTTCACACATCTAGATATTTCATCCGGCCGAAGAAAACTTTCACGAAACACATCTTCGCTGCTAGCGATATTTGGTTACAATTTTCTCGAGAAACATACATTTTTTCACCCTCAAATAACCTTAGTTCCGTCGAACTAGCGAAAGCAAATAACTCATACACTTTGAACACTCACGATTAATGGAGAATGCGGGATGAATAAAACTTAAATTTATCCAACACATCCAACAGGTTGGTTTAGTTCGTCAGCATGTTGCTGGTGTTTTTGTTGCCAGAACAATAGAGAACTGTTTTTGTTGCAAAACGTGCCGTATCCTTTTTTGAATAGAGTTTATGACATGTGAAACCATATTTTGATGTTTATTGAATTGCAAAAACTCTTATTGCTATTTGCATATTCCTACACAAAGAAATTACTTTATAAATCAAATAGATATAGTAATCAGATTTAGAGTACAAACATATTTTGATGTAAATTTGGAGCCACTGCACACGCTGCGCACTGCGCAAATATCTCGATCCCTTTTTGTTCTCAAACAGTAAACGACAACATGTATCAATCCCTCAATAATCGTGTGTACAGCAGCGTAGCAAATACATATAGGTACAAAAATACAAATATGACATCACTAGTATTAATTTGCACATACAACTTATGGCGTAAGAATTCTACTTACTTTGAATGGCGGAATAACGAATAACGTTTATTTGCAATTCATAGCAATGAAACTAGATGAAACGAGTATAGTTTTACAAGCTTTCTTTCTCTCTCTCTGTTACTGACGAACTAAACCAAATTCTGACTACAATGGAAATGGCTTGACCAAAAAGGAACTGGTAGAGTGGCTTTTTTACAATTAAGGTGAAATGGGACGGAATCCAAGCATCATTGCATCATTGTTGACACCACTACATCTTTACACTCATATGTGGTTGTATTGGTGCAACACGGTAAAACAGTACATGGTTGCCAGATTATTTTATTTTACTTAATGTTAGAAATTCAACGAATTTATCGATACAAACATAATGTGATAATATGAATGAAATTCCATTATTTGATCCGCTGTGTTGTTCTTTAGTTATGTTCAAGGATTTCGGCTCTCAACATTAGCCACAAAAAATAGAAATCTTAAACAAAATGTCCCTCCTTTGCCAAAACAGCTGTAATGCCGTTAGATACAAAACCGACAGATTGTTTGCGAATATGTAGTTAAAGTCACTCTGTACAGTAATTCTTCAAGTAAATGTAAACCATTTAATGTGCCACCGTAGCTACAGAACCGAAAAGATTGCTTGCGAATATGTAGCTAATTTACTATGTAAAGCAATTCTTCAATTAAAGAAAATACACACCCGCCTCGTACAAGTGCTTACTCTAACTAACTTTATTATATTAAAACCCCGATTCGACACTGACTCCACGACAACTGCACCGGTGTCAACTGCTTACTTAGATAATTTGTTCCCTCACCTACTGACTACTGCTGCTACCACCGAAAGTCAACGGCCGGCTTCGATCAGCTGTGCCGCAACGTTCTGTGGTGCTGCACAGCTTGTGAAAACTCACATTCAAAACAGTTGCAAGGATAAAAAGGTAAACAAATTAAAAGGAATTTATCTCACCTTTACATTCGGCAGATTGATCAGAATTTACCACATCGTTTGGGATATGTACAGGAACGTTAATAGATGATGAGGTTTCACAATCATCGGAACTTGTAAGTTTTTGTTTTTTCGATTTATCTAACAGGTTGCTCCACGGATTTTCATGTGTCCATGCCAAGGGATGAACAAGATTTCTCTTCATTTTTTTGCGTTCTCGTGAGCAACCGCTGCTCTTCTTAGTTTAGTTAAACGCGGCATGATGATCCAAAACCCACTAAAATCACACTTCACAAATGAAAACACTACTACTTCTTTTCAAACTTAATGCTCTAAACTTTGCATGACTTTGCTGCCAACACGGGCGCACCGTTTGACGGGTGCAAACGAGTTGAAAATAGAAAAAAAAAACAAAAACGGTAATTTCGCGACGTGCTACCCTTTAAAGGTAAGTTTTAGCCCATTTCGGTCGAGTTTTTGTGTAGATTAGATACGATCTCGATGATCATAAGTGTAAAGAGAAACGTATACGTAGTTTGAGTGATTACGCGACTCGTACGTGCCGGTATTCGTGAAAAACATTCTAGTGGCTACCGACGTGAGAATATAAACAAAACCGGGAGAGAAAAAGCAGCGGCGTGAAAAAAAGCAAGATTAGAACGTTTGAAGGCTTTCACGCTAAAACCAGATGTGCAAAATTATTGAACTAGGTGCTCCCGTGCTGGGTTAGCATTTCGACAATAAACAATTGCAGGTTAGTCGTATAATTTATGATATTTATTGATGCACTCTCGAAATGCATTAGTATGCAGGAGGAAACCATCGCTCCTTCCATGCTTGGATTCGGTCCCGATTCACCTTAAATTTAGAAGATCCGTTGAACTATTTGTGTCTTTTCTTAATTTTTCCAATAAGATAAAAAGTAGGAAAGTATGCTAGAAAAATAATAGATGAAATTAGGCAGCTTACTCAAGAAGGATGACAGTTTAAAACATGACAAACGACATAGACTGACGAGAACAGGAAATTTACCCTATCTGATTTTGAAATTGTAAATTTGGATTGCAGACTGCAAAACGTCAACAGAATAACAAATTCAAACATGTATTAATATAATTAATCACACTTTCTTACATTTAAAAGTTTAAGTCCTCTGAACGACTGACTACCAAATATATGTTTTGAGTATGTGTTATACCATCTACTATATAAAAATGGAATTCCGTAACGCTTGATCTTATTGATATTATTCCCTCAGTCTCTGTGGTGTACAGTAATCATCATCATTGTGAATCGTTCTAAATCTAAAATAATAAGCGGTGACATGTAGGTTTTTTAACATGAAAATGTTCGCTGATGTTCAGGAAAGACATTAGTTATAAAAAAAAAGTTATCTAATTACTAAAACTTGAGAAATTATTCAAAAAACTACGTAAAACACGAAAATTATGAATATCTGTGCTAAATTTGCCTCTAAATCAAAATTCAAAGCGATGACATATGATTCTTTTTTCACTAAAATGTTTGCTAATGTTCAGGGAAGACATTCGAGGAAAAATAATTAGTATCTGATTACTAAAACTTGAGATGTTATTCACAAAACTACGTAAAACATGCAAAATTATGACTTTTTATACTTAATTCGTCTCCAAATCAAAATTCGAAGCGATGACATGTGATTCTTTTTTCATTAAAATGTTCGTGGATGTTTAGGAAAGATATTTGAGAAAAAATAATAGGTATCTAATTACTAGAACTTGAGATATTATTCACGAAACTACGTAAAACACGCAAAATTATGACTTTCTGTGCTAAATTTGCCTCTAAATCAAAATTCAAAGCGTTGACATATGATTTTTTACTCTAAAATGTTTGTTAATATTCAGGGAAGACATTCGAGGAAAAATAATTAGTATCTGATAGCTAAAACTTGAGATTTTATTCACAAATCTACGTAAAACAAGCAAAAATATGCTGAATTTGCCTCTAAATCAAAATTTCAAGCGATGACATGTGATTTTTTTACATTAAAATGTTTGTAAACGTTTAGGAAAGACATTTGAAGGAAAGTAACGAGTATCTGTTTACTAAATCTTGAGATTTTATTCATAAAACTACGTAAAACTTGCAAAATTATGACTTTTTATGCTGAATTTGCCTCTAAAACGAAATTTAAAGCCATGACATGTGATTCTTTTTTCATTAAAACGTTTGTTTATGTTCAGGAAAGACATTTGAGGAAAAATAAATAGTATATGATTACTAAAACTTGAGATATTATTCACAAAACTACGTGAAACATGCAACTTTATGACTTTTTATGCTGAATTTGCCTCTAATCTCAAATTTAAAGCGATGACATGTGATTTTTTTACATTAAAATGTTTGTGAACGTTCAGGAAAGACATTCAAAGGAAAGTAACAAGTATCTGATTACTAAAACTTGAGATTTTATTCACAAAACTACGTAAAACTTGCAAAATTATGACTTTTTATGCTGAATTTGCCTCTAAAACAAAATTTAGAGCCATGACATGTGATTCTTTTTTCATTAAAACGTTTGTCGTTTGTGATTGTGATTTTTTATGCATTAAAATGTTTGTTAACGTTCAGGAAAGACATTTGAAGAAAAGTAACAAGTATCTGTTTACTAAAACTTGAGATTTTCTTCACAAAACTACGTAAAACAAGCAAAAGTATGACTTTATATGCTGAATTCGCCTCTAAA
Organism: Wyeomyia smithii; assembly: GCF_029784165.1. Taxonomy (NCBI): domain Eukaryota; kingdom Metazoa; phylum Arthropoda; class Insecta; order Diptera; family Culicidae; genus Wyeomyia; species Wyeomyia smithii. The sequence goes on from NC_073695.1 coordinate 130,741,773, forward strand.
TCTAATTTCAAAGCGATAACATGTGATTCTTTTTTCATTAAATGTTTGTCAGCGTTCAGGAAAGATATGTAAGGAAAAATAATTAGTATCTGATTACTAAAACTTGAGTATTATTCGCGAAACTACCGAAAACAAGCAAAATTATGGCTTTCTGTGCTAAGTTTGCCTCTAAATCAAAATTCAAAGCGTTGACATATGATGTTTTTTCACTAAAATGTTTGTTAACGTTCAGGAAAGACATTTGAGGAAAAATAAAATGTATATGATTACTAAAACTTGAGATATTATTCACAAAACTGCGTGAAACATGCAAAATTATGACTTTTTATGCTGGATTTTTCTCTAGATCAAAATTTAAAGCGATGACATGTGATTATTTTTTCATTAAAATGTTTGTTTATGTTAAAATATAAAATGTATGTTTGAAGATGATTTTCTGTATGCAGCACAACAATATTCAACCAGATTAGTTGAGAAAATTCGTTATCGATATTGTTTTAGCACATTTTGCATGTTGTAGGATAAGAACAACCGTGCCCCAGAGCTGAGTCGAGAAAAATTGCAGTTCGAAAAGATTCTCGACCTGATCGGGGATTGAACCCGATATCACAACCGTGTGGGAGCCAATCGACATCGCTAACCACAGAGCCACATACAGCAATCAGAATACAGAAAATCACCGAAAAATATTTTATTTTAATTTATACGTTTTTATACGATTACATGCGAAACTTTGACTTTTTATGCGCAATTAGCTTCTGAATCAAAATTCAATGATTTGTTTTTTTTTTGCAATAAAATGTTCGTTGTTCTTTCATCTACAATTTTTTTTGATGAATAATCCATGTCTCGAGCATGAACATTTTACATTTCTGATGTTTTCGTAGTTTTGTGAATAGTTACATTTTACGGCATTCGATTTACTTTTGTACTTTTGAATTTGAATTTGATTTTTATTAGAGAGCTTTTAACCAGAAGGTCATTTAGCTCTTAATCTTACTGTTTTACTTTTTTTGCGTTAATCCAAACTAGAACTCACATTTAGCTGCAGGAAAGGTTACGATTCATTTGTTTGAATATCGATTAAGAGGCAGCTTAAGCATTAAAAATCTTTTATTTTCTTATTTTCTACAAAGTTTTGTGGATTAAAAAATGGCGACCTCCGGTTTCAGGAAAATAACCTAAATTGATATATGGCCAACAATTTCAATACTTCCGAAAGTGGACCGCCATACGTCATTTTATAGCGATGACACAATTTTTTTTTCGTTAAAATGTTTGTTAACGTTCAGAAAAGACATTTGAAGAAAAATAACAAGTATCTGATTACTAAATTTGATATATTATTCACAAAACTACATGAAACATGCAAATTTATGACTTCTAAAGTGATATTTGGCCAACAATTTCAATACTTTCGAAAGTGGAACTCCATACGTCATTTTGAAATCCAAAATGGTGACTTCCAGTTTCTGTAAATCAGCCCAAAATCACAAAAAACAATCCAATATGGGTGTTTCCGTTCTGCGCGTTCTCAGAATATTAAAGTAGGGTATCGAACGTCTTCGTCAGTGGTTTTCTTTGGCAGTTTTGCTGGCGCAATCTTATGCAAAAAAGGTCCGAAGAAAACCACTGACGAAGACGTTCGACACCCTACTTAAAGTGATGATGGAAGTATAAGATGTAAATTATATTTTTGAAGTGAGTTGAGCTAATGCAGCAATGAAATATAAAAAATTCTATCTTTGAAACCTTTGATCCCGAGCATCGCCGGGAATGTTCAACTAGTTCATATATAAAAACAATTATGTAAACACAAACTATGACATAATAAATCGTTTGGTCGTTTCTACAGATAAATAATTATTATTCTGACTTTGGACACTGCAACTTGAAAACTCTTTCTAAGATATTATATTTTTTTGAAAAAGAACACAAAAATGAAGGTGAAGGTGGAAGTGAAGAAAAAGAAGAAAGTGATAAAAAAACAAGCAATGTAAATGGTCTGTTTAAAGAAAACAAGTCATAAGATTTGCAACACGAACCATATTTTTTAATTGATTTTTTTTTTTATTTTTGGATGTCTCTCAAGCATGATAGATTTTATTTAAAAAAACTTTCAAACCGATGTGAAATTTTCCTCATGTGATATATAAAAAAGTATGAAAATGCGTCTTGCGTCAAAAATGTGGCTCAGTATCCCAAAGCCATATAAAAATCATGTATTTTTCTTAATCTGAAAACATTTTATGCTAGGCCAGCATTTGTATGGAGTCGCCCCACGGTGTATTCACGAAGTCGAGACCACTCGGGCCGGTGTTGGCCGAAGATGCTGACGGGCTGTTTTATTTAGAACACTGTGAGTGTTCGTTTTGTATTAACACTGAAGGTAAATGAAAATACACGCCGTGGAAAGGCTTAAAATACACACGTACTGTTATGGTGGGTTTGGACATGCCTGCACATTTTTTTACTAAAGCTGCAATCAAATTTATTTTAACTTACAAAAAAATTATTTTAGAGCCGTAGTGTCTTCTTGCTGGAGACAGTTGTTTTTTTTAATTATTTACCATTTAATAAGAGTTGCAACTTTGTAGATAATCTACGTAAAAGTTGAAAACGAATAATTTTTTGTCATTTTTGCATATAAATCCACTTTGTTCATCAAAACACATTTTATAAGAAGCAACTTTGTCGAAAATATCATACTTTTTTTTTCTTCATCTATATAAATATCATACTTCTATCTGCCAATTCAATGAATTTTTGTGGAGTTTTCTATAGAAAGCCCCGTAAAATCATTTTTCATTTTTCATATAGGTGGTTTTCTACAATGTTTCAGTATTCTACAATGATGTTTATTATACTTAAACACAAAATTTCCCTGAAGGAAGGTTATTTTTCACTCCATTAACTTAACTGAAAATTTTTATTGAAATACCGGAAATCCGTTTAGAACTAACCGAGTTATAAACATTCGAAAAAACCTAAATTAATCCACCTAGCGGTCAGACCCAGCCTTTCTCATTCAATTTTTGCCTTTCTCCTAGAAAGGTATAGCAATCACTTGCAAAATTGAGAGTATAAAAGTGCTCCAAAGGGCCAAATGGCATATATCTTTCGACTCAGCTCTACGAGCTGAGCATTTTCTGTATGTATGTGTGTGTGTATGTGTGTGTGTGTATGTGTGTGTGTATGTGCAGATTTCTATTCTCACTCACTTTTCTCAGAGATGGCTGGACCGATTTTCATGAAATTAATTGCAAATGAAAGGCCTTGTTGCCCCATAAGACCCTATTAAATTTTATTGTAATCGGATTTTTAGTTTAGAGGAAATATATCAAAATGTAAAAATCATGAAACATTATCTCAAAAACTGCACAAGCGATTTGAACAAAATTAATTTCAAATGAACGGGCTACCTGAAAAACCCTTAACTTTTGAATTTTATAAAGATTGAACTTGTGGTTCAAAAGTTATGCAAAGAAACGTGTTCTGAAGACTGTTTAATCTCACTCATGTTTCTCAGAGATGGCTGGACCGAATTTCATAAAATCAGTGTCAAATGCAAGGCCTAGTTGCCCCATAAGACCCTATTGATTTGTTTTGCGATCGGACTATTACTTTACCTGTTATGTTTAAAAATGTGAAATCCAGCTATGAAAAGGAATATATTCCGAAGACTACTTCAACTCACTCACTTTTCTCAGAGATGGCTGACCCGATTTCCACAAAATTAGTGTCGAATGAAGCATCTAGCTGCCTCATAACACCCTATTGAATTTTACTGTAATCGAACTGTAACTTCGTCTGTAATGTACCGAAATATGAAAATCACGAAACTTCATTATCTCTGATCGGCGGACTAGTTGAGGGGTAACTGATTAATTATGATTGTACACGTGGTCTCAAAGTTTTGCTGCTCTATACGTTCCCATTTCATTTGATTATAATCGAATTTAAGCAACCGTTATATATTAAATTGTTATTAAAACAACGAAAGTCTATTATCTCAAAGATTACATGACTTATTTGAACATAACTAGTGTCATACAAACGAGTCATCTCTCAAACTTACAAATAACACACTTCATGACAATTTGATATGTGGCTCAAAAGTTATAGAAAGAAAAGAAATTCAAAGACTATTTATAACTATACCTGCTTTGATCGATATATGTAGCCTCAACATAATTTAAATGTGGTATCGTACTATTCAAACGTTCCAAATTCATTGATTCCACGCGATGTGTTTAAAGTCTGCAAATGCACGTCGAATCGGCTATAGGATATGATGAAAGTTAAATAACAAATCGTTTGAAATGATTGGTTTTATCGAAATAACAACATCCTCGACTTTTGGCTTCTGTACATTACCTTTATCCTGAATTTATTGATATTGAGTGGTATTCGGGCATTTTCAGCAGATTTTTTGGCATCAATCTGACACCGAATATACCCATATTGGGAGGTATTTAGTAATTTTGGTTGTTTTCTAAAAGTGGTCGTCTTTAAATTCAAAATGGTGTCCAAGATCAATGTTTGGTTTCTATGCATCATCTCTATTACGGAAATATCCATATTGACTATAATTCGGTCATTTTCGAATGTTTCCTAGAAGTTGCCATTTTGCAATTTAAAATGGTGCCTAGGGTCGCTTGTTAGCTCATTGCATTATTCTGGTTCCAGAGATATTGTACATTTAAATAAAAATGATCAATTCGTCGCTGATGATCTGGCAGTCAGGCTCACTTCCGATGTTTATTTTTGTTGTTCTCGCAACACTGCAACCATCTCAGCCGCCACTGCGCTGTCACTACGGCTTACAAAAAACAAATACATTGAAATCATTCCCGCAGTTCATGTTGTGTGAACACCGTGAACAAGCATTTATTCTATGTGTTTGTAAAGTCGGAAGAAAGTTCGGAAATCGGAAGTCCGACTTCCGAACTTTAATTTAGTGCTGGCGCCACAATACTCATATTGGATGGTATTTGGTTATTTTAGGCTGTCCGGAAGGCACCATCTTCGATTTCAAAATGGTATTTAGCATAATTTCTGGCCTCTGAGCGTCATTCTAGTTGAAGAAACACCCATATTGGGTGTTATTCGACCATTTTCGGCTGTTTCTCAAGAACCGGAAGTCGCCAACCTAGAATCCAAAATGGGGTCTGTGGTCGATTTCAGCTGCTGTGTATCATTCTAGACCAAGAGATACTCACGTTAGACGGAAATCGGCCATTTTTGGCTGTTCTCCAGAAACCAGAAGTTGCCATCCTACAATTCATAATGGTGTCTGAGGTCAATTTTTAGCTTATTGCAACATTCTGGCTTCGGAGATACTCATATTGGGTGAAATTTGTCACTTTGAAAATGCAGTCTGGTCTGTCTGTCTGTCTGATCCATATAGGCTCCAAAACTACCGAACCGATCGACGTGAAAATTTGTATGCAGGAGTTTTTGATGCCCTTAAAGGTTCCTCTGATAGTTTGAGACCCCTCTCTCTTCTGGAAGGGTAGGGGTAACAAATATGTCCATAATAGTTGGATGCCCCTTGCTTTTCTGGGAGGAAAGGGTTCTATACAAATGAAACACAAATTTCTGCACATCTCGTGAACTAATCAACTAAATGGAACCATATTGGCAGGTGAATGTTTTTAGTGGTAACAAATATGTTCCATAATCGACCTCAGACAACATTTTGGATTATAAGATGGCAACTTCCGGTTCCTGGAAAACAGCCTGAAATGGACGATTTCCATTAAATATTAGTATTTCTGGAACCAGAAAGATATACAGAAGCTGAAAATTGATCACAGACACAATCTTGAATTTAAATATGGTGACTTCCGGTGTCTGGCAAACAGCCGAAAATGACCAAATACCATTCAATATGAATGTTTCCGGAACCAGAATTACGCCCAGATGACAGAAATTGATTTCACAGGCAATTTTAAAGTCCAAAATGACGACTTTCGGCTTCTGAAAAACAGTCCAAAGTGACCAAATATCACCCAATATGAGTTTTTCTTTAACCAGTATCCTAAATACCATTTTGAAATCCAAGATGGCGACTACCGGTTTGTGAAAAACAGCCTAAAATAAACAAATACTATCCAATATGAGTATCTCTGGAACCAGAATGATGCAAGGAGCTAACAATTGACCTCAGGCACCATTTTGAATTGCTAAATGGCAACTTATAGGCAACAGTCGGAAATGACCGAATAATACTCAATATTGATATTACCGTAAACGTGATGATGCATAGAAACCAAACATTGACCTTGGACACTATTTTGAATTTGAAGACGACCACTTTTAGTTTCTGGAAAACAACCAAAAATACCTCCCAATATGGGTATTTCCGGTGTCAGATTGAGGCCAGAAAGTCTGCTGATAATGACAGAATACCACCCAATATGAATATATTAAGAATTGAGGCGATGTACAGAAGCCAAAAGACGAGGATGTTGTCATTTCGATAAAACCAATCATTTCAAACGATTTGTTATTTGACTTTGATCATATCCTATGGCCGATTCGTCGTGCATTTGCAGACTTCAAACAAACCGCAAAGAATCAATGAACTAGGATCGGTACAGCCATCTCTGAGAAACATGAGTGAGATTAAACAGTCTTCAGAACACGTTTCTTTTCATAACTTTTGAACCCCAAGTTCAATCTTTATGAAATTCAAAAGTTAAGGATTTTCTCGTTAGCCCGTTCTTTTGAGACCAATTTTGTTCAAATCGGTTGTGTAGTTTCTGAGATATTGATGTTTCATGATTTTCACATTTTTAAACATAACCTCTAAACTAAAAATCCGATTACAATAAAATTCAATAGGGTCTTATGGGGCAATAAGACCTTTCATTTGCAATTAATTTCATGAAAATCGGTCCAGCCATCTCTGAGAAAAGTGAGTGAGAATAAAAATCTGCACATACACACACACACACACATACAAAAAATGCTCAGCTCGTCGAGCTGAGTCGAGTGATATATGCCATTCGGCCCTTTGGAGCACTTTTATACTTTCGGTTTTGCAAGTGATTGCTATACCTTTCTAGGAGAAAGGCAAAAATAACAAATTTTGTTCTCTTTTCTTTTTTTTAAATTTTTATTTTATAATCCAGAGCTACATCCTACAGACGTAGTTCTACGTTAAAAAATCTGAAAAAACTTCATGCACATTGAATTACTGAAATAACAAAAATATTTAAATTTACAGAGCTTTAATTGTTTTCGTTATAAACCAAATTTCAAGTTATTTAAGTTTTTTTCAACAGCATAACATAACAAACATAGTTGTTAAAAACCTAAATTAATCCACCTAGCGGTCAGACCCAGCCTTTCTCATACAATTGTTTATTTGTAAAAATAGATTTACATGAACGCTTCAATCAATAAATGTATATTCACTCTTCAGGTTCTAAAATATTGATGTTGTAATCTTTACATATAAAACCTAAATTAATCCACCTAGCGTTCAGACCCAGCCTTTCTCATTCAAACTTTTATTTGTAGAAATAGATTCACATGAACGCTTCAATCCAATAAACGTATATTCACTTTTAAGGTTCTAAAATATTGATGTTGTCATCTATACATATAAAAATGCAGTCCGGTCTGTCTGTCTGTCTGATCCATATAGGCTCGTAAACCACCGAACAGATCGACGTGAAAATTTGTATGTAGGGATTTTTGGTGCCGATAAAGGTTCCTAAGATAGTTTGAGACCCCTCCCTCTTCTGGAAGGGAGGGATCCCATACAAATGAAACATAAATTTCTGCACAACTCAAGAACAAACCAAGCAAATGAAACCGAATTTGGCATGTGGATGTTTTAAGGGGTAACTAATATGTCCATAATAGTTAGATGAAACACAAATTTGTGCACATCTCGAGAACTAATCAACCAAATGGAACAAAATTTGGCAGGTAAATGTTTTTAGTGGTAACAAAAATGTACATAATGGTTTGACACCCGAATCCCTCTTCTATAAGGGAGGGGTCCCATAAAAATGAAACACAAATTTCGCACAGCTCAAGAACCAATCAAGAAAATACAACCAAATTTGGTATGTGAATGTTTTTAGAGGTAACAAATATGTCCATAATGGTTCGACGCCCCTCCCTCTTCTGGAAGTACATGTTTCTTCACAAATTTCTGCACATCTCGCGAACTAGTCAACTAAATGGAACCATATTGGCAGGTGATTGTTTTTAGTTGTAACAAATAAGATGGCAACTTCCGGTTTCTGGAAAACAGCCAAAAATGGCCGATTTCCACCCAATATAATAATATCCGGATCTAGAATAATACACAGGAGCTAAAATCGACCACAGATAGCATTTTAAATTCTAAGATGGCGACTTCCGGTTTCTGAAAACAGCTGAAAATGACCAAATACCACCCAATATGAGTTTTTCTTTAACCAGTATGCCGTTCAAAATCCAGAAATCGTCTCCAAATGCCATTATGAAATCCAAAATGGCAACTTCCGGTGTCGGAAAAACAGCGCAAACGACCAAATACCACCCAATATGGGTATTTCCGGAACCGTAATGATGCACTGGAGCCACAAATCGACTTCAGACAACATTTTGAATTGTAAGATGGCAACTTCCGGTTTCTGGAAAACAGCCTGAAATGGACGATTCCCATTAAATATGAGTATTTCTGGAACCAGAAAGATGCACAAAAGCTAAAAATTGATCACAGACACAGTCTTGAATTTCAAGATGGTGACTTCCGGTGTCTGGAAAACAGCCGGAAATCACCAAATACCATTCAATATGAATGTTTTCGGAACCCAATATGAGTTTTTCTTTAACCAGTATCCTAAATACCATATTGAAATCCAAGATGGCGACTACCGGTTTGTGAAAAACAGCCTAAAATAAACAAATACTATCCAATATGAGTATCTCTGGAACCAGAATGATGCAAGGAGCTAACAATTGACCTCAGGCACCATTTTGAATTGCTAAATGGCAACTTATAGGCAACAGTCGGAAATGACCGAATAATACTCAATACGGATATTTCCGTAAACGTGATGATGCATAGAAACCAAACATTGACCCTGGACACTATTTTGAATTTGAAGACGACCACTTTTAGTTTATGGAAAACAACCAAAAATACCTCCCAATATGGGTATTTCCGGTGTCAGATTGATGCCAGAAAGTCTGCTGATAATGACAGAATACCACTCAATATGAATATATTCAGAATTAAGGCGATGTACAGAAGCCAAAAGACGAGGATGTTGTCATTGAGATAAAACCAATCATTTCAAACGATTTGTTATTTGACTTTGATCATATCCTATGGCCGATTCGTCGTGCATTTGCAGACTTCAAACAAACCGCAAGAAATCAACGAACTTGGAACGTTCAAATAGTACGACACCACATTTCAATTATGTTGAGACCACATATATCAATCAAAGTAGGTATAGTTTTAAATAGTCTTTGAATTTCTCTTCTTTCCATAACTTTTGAGCCACATATCAAATTGTTATGAAGTTTGTTATTTGTAAATTTGAGAGATGACTCGTTCGTATGACACTAGTTATGTTCAAATAAGTCATGTAATCTTTGAGATGATAGACTTTAGTTGTTTTATTAACAATTTAATACATAACGGTTGCTTAAGTTCGATTATAATCAAATGAAATGGGAACGTGTAGGGCAGCCAAACTTTGAAACCACGTGTTCAATCATAAGTCATCAGTTAACCCTTAACTAGCCCGCTCATCTGATAATAATAATCAAATCGGTTGTGTAGTTTCTGAGATAATGAAGTTTCGTGATTTTCACAAGTCGGCACATTACAAATGAAGTTACAGTTCGATTACAGTAAAATTTAATAGGGTCTTCTGAGGCAGCTAGACCATTCATTTGACACTAATTTTGTGGAAATCGGGTCGGCCATCTCTGAAAAAAGTGAGTGAGTCCAAGTAGTCTTCGGAATATGTTCCTTTGCATAGCTGGATTTCACATTTTTAAACATAACAGGCAAAGTAATAGTCCGATTGCAAAGCAAATCAATAGGGTCCTATGGGGCAATAAGGCCTTGCATTTGACACTAATTTTGTGAAAATCGGTACAGCCATCTCTGAGAAACATGAGTGAGATTAAACAGTCTTCAGAACACGTTTCTTTTCATAACCTTTGAACCACAAGTTCAACCTTTATAAAATTCAAAAGTTAAGGGTTTTCTAGGTAGCCCGTTCTTTTGAGACCAATTTTGTTCAAATCGGTTGTGTAGTTTCTGAGATATTGATGTTTCATGATTTTCACATTTTTAAACATAACCTCTAAACTAAAAATCCGATTACAATGAAATTTAATAGGGTCTTATGGGGCAACAAGACCTTCCATTTGCAAATAATTGCATGAAAATCGGTCCGGCCATCTCTGAGAAAAGTGAGTGAGAATAAAAATCTGCACATACACACACACACATACACACACACATACATACAGAAAATGCTCAGCTCGTCGAGCTGAGTCGAGTGATATATACCATTCGGCCCTTTGGAGCACTTTTATACTTTCGGTTTTGCAAGTGATTGCTATACCTTTCTAGAAGAAAGGCAAAAATCACTTTTAAATATGTCACTTAAATTAAAGTTATGCCCTACCATAATTTGAACTCTTCAAATAAACTGCTATGTTTTATTTTTTTTCAGACTTTTCCGGACCCCGGAACCTCATCCGGTCCGGATGACTCGCTTCCCGCCCGCTACGAAATAAAATCGGACTTTGAAGACTCCGGTGCGATCGGTTTTCGTATTGAACTTTCCGTACTCTACACATTAAAAAATTCTGAATATTACACGTCACGTAGAACATCTTCTTATTCAAATTTCAGTTGCTTCTGACGTAAACCATAATTTTGTTTGAAAATTATGTGAAGTATCATTTAAATTTCCGTTGCTGACTTAAAACACGATTTTATTTAAAAATTATGTGCAATATCATTTAAAGTTGAAAGGAATATTATGGAATTTACCATCATAAGCGATGGAGGCAATTCTTTACATACGATTCGACATAAAGATTTTTTACTATAAGAAAATCCATCGAAAACTAGCCGATTTATTAGCATTTGAAATTTTTCTCACTTTTTTCAGTTTTAGATTTTCATTTCACATCCCTATGTAGCCGAACTTCCTGAGAGAAGTATTCTAGTTCAAAATTAAATCTTCATTAATTCATTTGTTGTCCTTATAAGGACAATTGTTCAATTTATCATAGGATGTAGTGTTTATCTTACATCTTTGTATTACCTTCATAGTGAGGACTAAGGCGCACGGTCAACACAATGAGAAAGGTGTTTTCACATTGAAAACTAGACACGGCTTTACTGGAGGAAGTGTTGGCAAATGCATCTACCGCTAATACCAATGCTATCATACGAAAGCGCGTCGTTTCATGTGGGGAATATCAACAACGAAAAATGACGCGCGTCTAAGCATAACCCGAACTGTTTCGCAGTGCTGCTCCCATTTACCTTTACATCGGCCTCAGGGAAGTACCGGCTGCATCTGCATCTACTAGGGATGGGCGATACTGGCATCGATACCAGCAGTATCGATACTGGGGGTCGCGGTATCGAGTATTTTGGCATCGATACTCGCCGCGAGCGATGAGTACCGGTATCGATACTTTCTAAATGATGATTTTTGAAATAAAATTGCAGGTCTGACACCGATACTATCGAATCATCGGTAATCGATACTCCTTCAGCCGATACTTCGATACCTGGTATCGAAGTTCATTGAAGTATCGCGATACCGAAGTATCGATACTTTCGTCAGTATCGCCCATCCCTAGCATCTACCGCTGAGGCTGTCACTATACTGCTATTGGTACCAAAAGCTATTAACTCTTCAAATAAGTGTTTTATTTGTTCTCAAAAGAACAATTGTTCAATTCAAAATCGGAATTAACGCAATCGCATCTCTGTAATATTACCGACAATAATATTTTTCTGAACAAAATGATACAACTTTCCCATTAGGCCTCTGCCATAATAGACGCGAAAAGCGACGCGAACCGATTCGCTCGGCTGTAGGTTGATGTACAGCCATCAGTAGAGCTGTACATTAACCTGCGGCCGAGCGAATCGGTTCGCGCCGCTTTTCGCGTCTACTATGGCAGAGGCCTTAGAGAAAGTTGCTGGCTGATGTATTCACTTCATGCAAGCCTGCTGCTGATGCTTCCCGCTACCACACTGAAACAGCATTTTAGTGAAGGGAGTGTCGTTGCATCAGCTGACCCTGCTACTATCGATGCTGATATACCCGCTGCAACAGCTACGCTATGCATAGCCATGCCACAGTTGTGGCCGCTATACGCTGGCCCAACTGCTGAGCAACTGCAACGCTATCCGTAGCCATGCCACAGTTGTGGCCGCCATTGGTATCCGCTGTACCTGAATCTGCTGGCCCAGCTGCTATCGATGGTGAGATCCGCTGAAACTGCTACGCTTATCCGCAGCCATACCACAGTTGTGGCCGCTATCCGCTATCGATGGTACCCACTGCTCGCTCCCGCTGCTGCTAAGTGAGGATTGGTGTTGTCGCTGTTCAGAACTATTATGAGCGGCTTCGACTAAAACAGGCTCTTATATAGGGATAAAAATAGGAATGAATTATTTTTCGTACGTGGTGGAATGATATAACTTGAAAAATATGTGTGACTTCATTCTGGCTCAGAGCGATCATTTGATAAGCTCCACCTCTTTTTTCAGTTTCTAAAGTTTTTCCTCAGTTTCGTAGCACGGATGCAGAAAAATGATTTCTTGTGAACATTCTGTCGAGCCGGACCGATAGCACTCTCATTGAAGCAACAAAATAACATGTTTTGTGTCGTGTTGTGCAGCTTGGTTGAAGAAAATGTTCCCGTCTCCGTGTCGCATGTAAGCAGATTATTGCGTTCAGTAGACAGTAGATAGTGTATCCAGCGAATAAACACCGATGGTGCTCTCACACACGCAACGGTTTTAACCCGTATCTTATTGCGGTTTGTAACATCAAGCGATTTCGTTTGCTCGCTGTTGCTTGTTGCATCATGTTGCAACTTGGCAGCTGGGAGACGACGAAATTCTGTTTATGCTGATTGATTGAATCGACTTCATATTAGCTCTGCATAGTCGAACTAACTGCTTTTGTGAATGCGTACAAACAGGGCAGTTTATTATTCAATGTCGGTTATGCTGATCGCAGCCTTTGCGCTGCCCCTACAGTGGGGGGTTTACTAAATAAAGTGAAAATTAGACAACTACAACAGAATTTGATTGCATCCCGCACAGAATGTCTGCTTGTGTTGATGCCAGAAAATTATTAACCTACAATTATTTTTTTATTTGCCTTGAAAAAAGCATGTTGTGGTTCAAAATCGGTTGCTAATTACAACTTTTGAGCTGCCCTAACATTGGGGGAATTAAGATACACGGACAACATGCACTGTGGAAGCTATTTCACATTCAGTAAATTAGACGGGTGCGACAAATTTAAATTGCTAGGATGCAACACAGAATGCTTGCTCGCGTTGACAAAAATTATTAACTTTCAATGACTTGTTTATTTGCCTTGAAAAAGACATTTTGATTTCCGAAATTGGATTTCCTGATGGCAATCTTCATGCCGCCCCAACACGGGGGGAATAATGGCTGTCTGGCGACACACGCTGAGAAAAACCGCGCTGCTCCTGAGACGTGGTGACCAATCACAGGGCTAGTGCTGCTTTTAAGGAAGAACGACTGCTGTTGTCGCTGTCTAGAACTATTATGAGCGGCTCCGGCTGAAAAAGGCTCTTATATAGGCCAAATATCATGTTTTCAATTGCAAGGTACATGCTTGTCTTTTCTCCTCAGTAAACCTCTAGAGTGCAGGAGAACATCTTGCACTGCGGAGACAACTGCCGTCACACTAAAGAGCAAATCAATTTGCTCATGCTAGAAGAGTGCGACAAACGATTTTTATCTGTTGAGCTACCTGAACACACTGCGGTGAAATCTGGAATCTCTCTCTCGCGAGACAATGAACTATGGTGTACTTTCTCAGATGTGTGGACATCACACACAATAATTACACTGCAGAGCTATCTGCGGTGCGTTTCTCAGCTGGTTTCTTGAGCATGGCAGAAGAGGAAAAGAGATTGTCTAATTTTCACTTTATTCAGTAAACCCCCCACTGTAGGGGCAGCGCAAAGGCTGCGATCAGCATAACCGACATTGAATAATAAACTTCCCTGTTTGTACGCATTCACAAAAGCAGTTAGTTCGACTATGCAGAGCTAATATGAAGTCGATTCAATCAATCAGCATAAACAGAATTTCGTCGTCTCCCAGCTGCCAAGTTGCAACATGATGCAACACGCAATAGCGAGCAAACGAAATCGCTTGATGTTACAAACCGCAATAAGATACGGGTTAAAACCGTTGCGTGTGTGAGAGCACCATCGGTGTTTATTCGCTGGATACACTATCTACTGTCTACTGAACGCAATAATTTGCTTACATGCGACACGGGAACGGGAACATTTTCTTCAACCAAGCTGCACAACACGACACAAAACATGTTATTTTGTTGCTTCAATGAGAGTGCTATCGGTCCGGCTCGACAGAATGTTCACAAGAAATCAATTTTGTGCATCCGTGCTACGAAACTGAGGAAAAACTTTAGAAACTGAAAAAAGAGGTGGAGCTTATCAAATGATCGCTCTGAGCCAGAATGAAGTCACACATATTTTTCAAGTTATATCATTCCACCACGTACGAAAAATAATTCATTCCTATTTTCATCCCTATATTAGAGCCTGTTTTAGTCGAAGCCGCTCATAATAGTTCTGAACAGCGACAACAGCAATCCTCCCTTAGCAGCAGCGGGAGCGAGCAGTGGGTACCATCGATAGCGGATAGCGGCCACAACTGTGGCATGGCTTCGGATAAGCGTAGCAGTTTCAGCGGATCTCACCATCGATAGCAGCTGGGCCAGCAGATGCAGGTACAGCGGATACCAATGGCGGCCACAACTGTGGCATGGCTACGGATAGCGTTGCAGTTGCTCAGCAGTTGGGCCAGCGTATAGCGGCCACAACTGTGGCATGGCTATGCATAGCGTAGCTGTTGCAGCGGGTATATCAGCATCGATAGTAGCAGGGTCAGCTGATGCAACGACACTCCCTTCACTAAAATGCTGTTTCAGTGTGGTAGCGGGAAGCATCAGCAGCAGGCTTGCATGAAGTGAATACATCAGCCAGCAACTTTCTCTAAGGCCTCTGCCATAGTAGACGCGAAAAGCGGCGCGAACCGATTCGCTCGGCCGCAGGTTAATGTACAGCTCTACTGATGGCTGTACATCAACCTACAGCCGAGCGAATCGGTTCGCGTCGCTTTTCGCGTCTATTATGGCAGAGGCCTTATGGGAAAGTTGTATCATTTTGTTCAGAAAAATATTATTGTCGGTAATATTACAGAGATGCGATTGCGTAAATCCGATTTTGAATTGAACAATTGTTCTTTTGAGAACAAATAAAACACTTATTTGAAGACTTAATAGCTTTTGGTACCAATAGCAGTATAGTGACAGCCTCAGCGGTAGATGCAGGTGCAGCCGGTACTTCCCTGAGGCCGATGTAAAGGTAAATGGGAGCAGCACTGCGAAACAGTTCGGGTTATGCTTAGACGCGCGTCATTTTTCGTTGTTGATTTTCCCCACATGAAACGACGCGCTTTCGTATGATAGCGGTGGTATTAGCGGTAGATGCATTTGCCAACACTTCCTCCAGTAAAGCCGTGTCTAGTTTTCAATGTGAAAACACCTTTCTCATTGTGTTGACCGTGCGCCTTAGTCCTCACTATGAAGGTAATACAGAGATGTAAGATAAACACTACATCCTATGATAAATTGAACAATTGTCCTTATAAGACAACAAATGAATTAATAAAGATTTAATTTTGAATTAGAATACTTCTCCCAGGAAGTTCGGCTACATAGGGATGTGAAATGAAAATCTAAAACTGAAAAAAGTGAGAAAAAAATGCTAATAAATCGGTTAGTTTTCGATGGGTTTCCTTCGTTTTTGCAGCAATCGATAAGAAAAGCTTCTAAGATTCCTACCAAATACATGAAATTGCAATTTTATCATTCGAACTATTGTACTATTGAAAACTCTTAAGTCTTGTCAAAACACAAAATTCGACCTCTGATTGGTCGTTATACCGCGCTTTCCCAAGCACGGTCGGCAGAGTTATGGACCTAGTAAATTGGGAATGCATCATTTGGCCTATATAAGAGCTTCATCAGATAATAAACAAACATTTCATCGGATATTAAATTGAACAACTGAAATTTGAAGAACACAAATGATTATTTGAAGAGTTAATATTTTCTCGTTTTGCGCTATGATCCAAAGTTAATTATCTTCATCTACATGCATACTCTGACTATTATTACGTGTTTGCGTCGCTTAGTGTTTGGCTACGGTCATGCAGAACGCAAATAACGGCGCGATGCGATTCGGCAAGACGAAATCTGTTGAAATGCATAGCTCTACTTCGCCTTAAAAAGAGCTGTAGATTTCACCACGGTAAGGCGAATCGCATCGCGCCGGCATTCGCGTTCTGCATAACTGTAGCCTTTGTTCCGTTCCCGTTTAATGATGTCGTATTGAATGTGCATATTACAATTCGGCAGCACTTCAACTTCTCATTTGCACAGAATTTAAAAATTTTCAATGAACTTCATTCAAAATATCAGACAAAAAGAAATTACAATACTGCCAATGAACGGTCAACGTTTATTTACTAGAAAAAATGACTGACACGCAAGCAGCCGGGTTATCTTTCTTGTAAAAGTATTCTACTTCAACCTTGCGGTCGTGGCTTTGCATACAACCTTCTTGTAATTTTTTCACCTTCCAGACTACTCGCCAGTGGACACTGTTGTGCACTTCTGCGTTTTCTCTGTAGAGTGATTCACCCCTCTTGTTTCTATCAGATGTGAGGTGAGCTGGAAGTGTGTTTGTCTCTCTGTAAGCTGGTTGAGACACTTTGGAGTGAGAAAGAAGCAGTGTGGTGAAAGCATTTGCTACACGCAGGCACATACTGGAAGGGAAGTGCGCGGTGAATTTTTTCTCCTCTCCTTTCACATACTGAGGAGAATGACAAGCATGGCAAGGTATATGATCCTGTCGACCGTGCTTGGGAAGCAATCATATAACGACCAAACAGAGGTCGAATTTTTCGTTTTGACAAGGCTTGACTATTTTCAATAGTACAATAGTGTGAATAATAAAATTACAATTATCTTATTTTGGGAAAAATCTTAGAAGATTTTCCAATCTATCGCTGCAAGAACGAAGGAAATCCATCGAATACTAACCGATTTATTAGCATTTGAAATTAAACATATTTTTCACTTTTTTCGGTTTTAGATTTTCATTACACATCCCTATGTAGCCGAACTTCCTGAGAGAAGTATTCTACTTCAAAACTCTCTGAGAATGAATTGTAGGGAACAAAATAATGCTTACAAAAAATATACATCGCGAAATAAACTTTTTGAGTCAAAACAAATTGTAAACAAACACCACATCTTAATTGACAAACACAAACTAAGAGAAATTTTTTTCTCATTTATTTTTCGACGGTGGAATGAAATGTAATTTTTTTATTGAAAGTTAAGTTTTATGAAAAAAAAATTCAATTCAACATTCTGCTAAACATTTATGTTCTCATGATTTTAAAAGGTTTCAGTAAACAGTTCCAATAAGTATATTCTGCTGTTTCGTAACAGCTGTAAGCGTGGCCGCCAACTTTGGGTGGGGGAGGGTGAGACAAGCAACGCACTTTTTGGACTGAATTGTCTATCTAAATTAAATATATTTCGAGAAAAAAACTAAGAAGACCGATTTTTAATCCTTTCCCGCTCACAAGGTTTTTATGATTTAAAAAACGAAAAAAAATTATTTCTAACAGGGGAAATTACCAGTTCTCTTCAGTCTATGTCGTTTGTCATGTTTTAAACTGTCATCCTTCTTAAGTAAGCTGCCTAATTTCATCTATTATTTTTCTAGCATACTTTCCTACTTTTTATCTTATTGGAAAAATTAGAAAAGACACAAATAGTTCAACGGAGCTCCTAAACTCAATTGTAAAAAAGCCACTCTACCAGTTCCTTTTTGGTCAAGCCATTTCCATTGTAGTCAGAATTTGGTTTAGTTTGTCAGTAGCAGAGAGAGAAAGAAAGCTTGTTAAACTATACTCGTTTCATCTAGTTTTATTGCTATGAATTGCAAATAAACGTTATTCGTTATTCCGCCGTTCAAAGTATATGTAGAATTCTGACGCCATAAGTTGTACGTGCAAATTCACACTAGTGATGTCATATTTGTATTTTTGTATATGTATTCGCTGCGCTTCTGTACACACGATTGTCGAAAGATTGATACATGTTGTCGTTTAGTGTTTGAGAACAAAAGAGATCGAGATATTTGCACAGTGCGCAGCGTGTGCAGTGGCTCCAAATTTACATCAAAATATGTTTGTACTCTAAATCTGATTACTATATCTGTTTGATTTATAAAGTAATTTCTTTGTGTAGGAATATGCGTATAGAAATAAGAGTTTTTGCAATTCAATAAACATCAAAATATGGTTTCACATGTCATAAACTCTATTCAAAAAAGGATACGGCACGTTTTGCAACAAAAACAGTTCTCTTTTGTTCTGGCAACAAAAACACCAGCAACATGCTGACGAACTAAACCAACCTGTTGGATGTGTTAGGGGCCGTTCCTAAACCACGAGGTCATAAAGAGGGGGACGGGGGGTTTGTCAAATGACCACGAAAGACCACGCATGGGGGTGGGGGGTTAACGAAATGATCACGTGGTCTTTTTTCCTGACTTATAATTTATTGTTGCCACCAAGTCAAGAATGAAGCTTTTGCATGTTAGAAATATAGAATGTACTGGAAGTTTAATAATAAGAATGTAAAAAAATTAAGCGAGTTTTTGACCCTTGACAAATTAAAATACCACGTGGTTGAAGTGTAAGGGGTAGGGGGGTGGTAAGACCATGAAATACCACGGAGGGTATAAAAAGTGATCAAAATATGACCACGTGGTTTAGGAACGGCCCCTTAGATAAATTTAAGTTTTATTCATCCCGTTTTCTCCATTAATCGTGAGTGTTCAAAGTGTATGAGCTATTTGCTTTCGCTAGTTCGACGGAACTAAGGTTATTTGAGGGTGAAAAAAATGTATATTTCTCGAGAAAATCGTAACCAAATATCGCTAGCGGCGAAGATATGTTTCGTGAAAGTTTTCTTCGGCCGGGTGAAATATCTAGATGTGTGAAAGTGGCAGTTTAATTTTTGTCAAAAACAATAAATATGTTTGAGTTTTTATAGGAGTGATTAATTCATGCGAAAAGAAAAACTTCAACGCTCAAGGTAAGTTTACATACATTGAGTTTCTGAGTGGAATATAGGCAGTAGAGCTTGGCAAACTGAATCCTGCCCACAATGCATATCACCTGACGAAGCCGTCAGTTACCCTATGTGCTAAACACTCGTTGTTTCTTTTCCAAAAAAGGTGCTCTGCGCAAGATCGGATTAAATGCATTTGAAAGCATTTTTTTCAAGCTATTTTCTAGTATCAAACCCTGCCGTCTACACTTTTAACCCTGTTCTACGCAGAAAATACGTAAACATTACCCAATCATAAAGACTTGTATTTTATAAAAAACTGTTCCTCAGGTGTCATCTAGACTCAAGCTAACCTTGGAGTGCTATCAAATTTCGTAACACTGCATTTTGTTCAAGAAAAACGCTGACTCTGTACACTTTAAAAAACCATAGAATGTTCAAATGTTGCCGTAATGCTCTAAAAATTTGAATTCTGACACGTCAATAGTATACAATTATAGGAAAAATATAACTGGAAGGACACTCCAATCCATATTGAGATCTCATCGTGGCGACTAATGTTTGTGTGTTTCCCAAAACAGCAAGCTTTTGGTTATCTCATGGAACGAAGTGTAAAACCCTCGGCTCGTGTGTTTGGGAATAGTATATTGAAACATTGTAGTCAATTATTATAAAAAGTAATAATGCAAAAAAAAACTGATTTCAAGAAGCATTCTAAAGAAAACTCCACAAAAGTCAGATAGAAGTATGGTGTCTTTGGCATTGTTATTTCTCATGAAATGTGCCACAAGAGATAGAAAACCTAAATTAATCCACCTATCGGTCGGACCCAGCCTTTCTCATTCAAACTTATTATTTGTAAAAATAGATTTACATGAACGCTTCAATCCAATAAATGTGTATTCACTTTTTGGGTTCTAAAATAATGATGCTGTAATATAAGTATAAAATATGAAATTTGACGTAATGTAAATGCTCAATAAATAGCGAAATAAAAGTAATGAGCGATACCGGGAACATTCAAATGGTACGATAGCACATTTAAATTATATTGTGGCCACATATATTGATCAAAGCAGGTATAGTTTTAAATAGCCTTTGAATTTCTTTTCTTTCCATAACTTTTGAACCACATATCAAACTGTTATGAAGTTTGTTATTTGTAAGTTTGAGAGATGACTCGTTCGTATGACACTAGTAATGTTCAAATAAGTCTTGTAATCTTTGAGATAATAGAATTTCGTTGTTTTATTAACAATTAAATACATAACGGTTGCTTAGTTCGATTATAATCAAATGAAATGGGAACGTAAAGGGCAGCCAAACTTTGAAACCACGTGTTAAATCATAATTCATCAGTTAACCCTGAACTAGCCTGTTCATCTGATAATACAATTGATCAAATCGGTTATGTACCTTTTGAGATAATGAAGTTTCGTGATTTTCACAATTCGGCACATTACAGACGAAGTTACAGTTCGATTACAGTAAAATTCAAGAGGGTGTTATGAGTCAGCTAGACCTTTCATTTGACACTTATTTCGTGAAAATCGGTTCAGCCATCTCTGAGAAAAGTGAGTGAGTTTGAGAAGTCTTCGGAATATATTCCTTTCCATAGCTGGATTTCACATTTTTAAACATAACAGGCAAAACAAATCAATAGGGTCTTATGGGGCAACTGGACCTTCCATTTGACACTGATTTTATTAAAATCGGTTCAGCCATCTCTGAAAAACATGAGTGAGATTAAACACTCTCCAGAACACGTTTCTTTAAATAGCTTCTGCGTGCGTTTATTAACAGTTTATCTATCCGAACCCTGGAACCGCCAGAAAGCTACTTAGTTTAAATCGTAGTGACCTACGGATAATCACGGGACTCCTCAACGGACACTGTCCCGCTTTTTATCATTTAAAGAAATTCGGCATAGTGTTGAACGACACCTGCCGATTCTGCAAATCTGAACCATAGAGTTCAGAGCATTTGCTTTGCTCTTGCGAAGCTCTTGCTTCCTCTAGGTACAACTTCTTAGGAAGCTACCTTTTAACTCCATACCAAGTGTGGAGCTCTAATCCCAAACAGGTAATTAGTTTCATCAACTATGTTGTACCTAATTGGGGTACAGGTTTACAACAAAACAGCTCTACTCCATCAATGAGTGCGAGCAATCCGTAACTTGTGCACAGCAATCGGGGCCCGCCACAAAAGACAATCAGCAAGAATGTCGCAGTGGCATTTCAGTACCCAGTGCCCTTCAGGCATACAGAAAAAATAACTTCTGAACCGCAAGTTCAATCTTCATGAAACTCAAAAGTTAAGGGTTTATCAAGTAGCTCGTTCATTTAAAACATTTAGTTTCTGAGATAATGATGTTTCGTGATTTTCACATTTTTGAACATAACCTCTAAACTGAAAATCCGATTGCAATGGAATTCAATAGGGTCTTATGGGGCAACTAGACCTCTCATTTGCAATCAATTTCATGGAGATCGGTCCAGCCATCTCTGAGAAAATCGAATGAGTTTGGGAGAGCGTTTCACACACACACATACACACACACACACACATACGCACACAAACATACAGAAAATGCTCAGCTCGTCAAACTAAGTCGATTGATACACGAGATTCGACACTTTGGAGCACTTTTATACCTTTGGTTTTGCCAGTGATTGCTATACCTTTCTAGGAGAAAGGCAAAAAGTTGTCAATGAGTGACATTTAGTAAATTGTTTGAATTTTTATTTGAAAAATTGAAAAAAAAAGTTCAGCTTCTAAACTAATAAAAAAACATTGTAGAACAATAAGTGATTCGGAAAAAGAAACCGTCATCTCCAATTTTCTTCGAATTGTTTTGCCTTTCTCCTAGAAAGGTATAGCAATCACTGAAAAAACCAAAGGTATAAAAGTGGTCCCAATGGCCAAATGTCATATACCACTCGACCCCTTTCGACGAACTGAGCATTTTCTTTATGTATGTATGTATGTGTATGTATGTGTATGTATGTGTGTGTGTATTTGCCACTTTTTTTTCTCACTCACTTTTCTCAGAGATGGCTGGACCGTTTTTCATAAAATTATTTGCAAATGAAAGGTCTAGTTGCGCCATGGGTTGCTATTGAATTACATTGTAATCGGTTTTTTAGTTTAGAGGTTATGTATCAAAATGTAAAAATCACGAAACATCAATATCTCAGAAACCACATAACCGATTTCAATAAAACTGGTTTAAAATGATCGGGCTGTCTACAAAACCCTTAACTTTTAAATTTCGTTATGATTGAACATATGGTTCAACTCACTCATTTTTCTCAGAGACGGCTGAACCGATTTTCATAAAATTAGTGTCAAATGAAAGGTCTAGTTGCCTCATTGTATTCATTGAATTTCATTGTAATCGGATTGTAACTTTTTCCGTTGTTTATAAAAATGTGAAATCACATAATGAAAGTAAACATATTGACTTTCTCCTAACGATCACTGGCTAATTAAAAGGTAGAAAAGTGATCCAAATGGCCGAATGTCATATACTACTCGACTCATTTCGACGAATCGAGCATTTTCCGCATGTATGCATGTATAGGTGCATATGTTTGTGTGTGGGTGTGTACGTGTGTATGTGCTACTTTTTTTCGCACTCACTTTTCTCAAAGATGGTCTGACCGATTCATTCTATCTTGGTGTCAAATGAAGAGTCTATTTGCCGCTTAGGTTGCTATTGAATTTCATTGTAATCATACTTTTAGTTTTGACGCTGCATCAGAATGTGATAATCGCTCTTATATCTAAGAGGCTATGAACATAGTGGAATTCAAATTATTGGGTTTAAACAATGAATTTCATAATGTTTAAACATGTGGTTTGAAAGTAATAGAAAGAAACGTAACCCGCAGACTGTTTAAAACTAAATCTACGCTCAAAATATGAGGCCTCAACATCATTTAAAGCAATATTTTACTATTATTGTACTATTTCAATGTTTGCGGCCTTGCTCAGGATCAGTCTTGTCCACTTACTCATCTTTGTGCATTTTTCAACACATAAATTGCTTCACATCAGTTTTTTTTCTTCATCTATAGTTTATTTGACACGGCACAAATACAATTCAATGTTTAACGGCGCCAATTATATCTGGTAGCTTACTTTCTAAAGTGTCTTAATAACTAAAAGCAAATTTTTTATTCTCGCTGCCGACTACGAGCTGAAACTGAATCTAACTTAAAGCTAGAATATTTTGCATTAAAAGCACAGGTTTGCTGTTTGATGGTTTTCATTGGCATAGGTAAGCAGCATATTAAATTTGTTCCGCTGCTGGGCCAAGATATTACGGACTGGCATATTGGGTTGTTTCCATCGGGTCTTGAGAGTATCGTGCGGGTCTGATTGCTGTTTCCGGATCCGGGGTCTTAACGTGTTCTTGTCGTTTGGTTGGATGTAGGCGGAAGGGGATAGGACTAAACTGGGGCGTGGATGGATTTCAGGAAAACGTATATAAGGGACATGAAGGATAGGTCACGGCTCGCCAAGACATCACGAACAGGAACAGCCGGCTGCCTACCTTCGGCCTGCAGGGAAGCTATTAATCTAGACCTGGCGTCACGGTGTACAGGGCATGACCAAACAACGTGCTCTATGTCGTGATAACCTTGACCACAGGTACAGATACCACTCTCCCCGAGCCCAACACGACGGAGATGCGCGTCAAATCTATAGTGATTGGACATAAGCCGGGACATCACGCAAATGAAATCCCGACTTACATGCAACCCCTTGAACCACGGGTTCGTCAATACCTTGGGGATTATGGAATGTAACCACCTTCCCAGTTCCCCCTTGGTCCAAGAATTTTGCCAACTGATGATCGTATTCTGACGTACAAATGCAAAAAATTCATTAAAGGCAATTGGTCTTTCATAAATATCACCGTTTGTTGCGCCCACCTTAGCCAAAGAGTCCGCTTTCTCATTACCCGGTATCGAGCAGTGAGGAGGGACCCACGCTAAGGTAATCTGATACGATTTTTCGGATAAAGCACTCAGATGTTCCCGTATTTTCCCCAGGAAATACGGAGAGTGCTTGACATCTTTCATCGATCGGAGAGCCTCAATGGAACTGAGACTGTCCGTAAAGATGAAATAATGGTCCGTGGGCATTTTTTCGATAATCCCTAGGGTGTACTGAATTGCAGCTAATTCTGCGACGTAAACAGAAGCAGGATTATCGAGCTTATGAGAGACGGTTAAATTGTTATTGAAGATACCGAAGCCAGTGGACCCATCAAGAAGTGATCCGTCAGTGTAGTACATATTGTCGCAGTTGATGTTTCGATATTTATTGGAAAAATTTTTAGGGATCTGCTGCACGCGTAAATGATCCGGGATTCCACGAGTTTCTTCTATCATGGATGTATCGAAAAACACAGTAGAATCAGAAGTATTTGATAAGTCGAAACGATTTGGAATATTCGAAGAAGGGTTAATATTTTGGGACATGTGATTGAAATACAATGTCATAAAACGGGTTTGAGAATTAAGTTCGATTAACCTTTCAAAATTTTCAATCACGGGACGGTTCAAGACCTCACATTTGATTAGAATACGAGAAGACAGGCTCCAGAAGCGATTTTTCAATGGTAGCACTCCAGCTAAGATCTCCAAACTCATCGTATGGGTCGATTGCATGCAACCCAAGGCGATACGCAAACAACGATATTGTATTTGCTCCAGTTTGATCAAATGTGTGTTTGCTGCGAAGCGGAAGCAGAAACACCCGTACTCAATAACAGACAGTATCGTTGTTTGGTAAAGCCTTATAAGGTCTCCTGGGTGGGCACCCCACTATTGTCCGGTTATTGTACGAAGAAAATTCACTCTTTGTTGACATTTTTTCATCAGATACCTCACGTGACAACCCCAGGTGCCTTTAGAGTCGAACCAGACACCAAGATATTTGTGTACCAAAACCTGAGAAATCGTTTTACCCATTAATTGTGTTTGAAGCTGAGCAGGTTCATGCTTCCTAGAAAAAACTACTATCTCAGTCTTCTCCGGAGAGAATTCGATACCTAGCTGTAAAGCCCAAGCAGACAAATTGTCCAAGGTATCTTGCAATGGTCCTTGCAAATCGGCAGCTTTGGCTCCTGTAACAGAGATTACACTATCGTCTGCAAGTTGTCTTATCATGCATGAATTTGCCAGACATTCGTCGATGTCATTTACATAAAAGTTGTAAAGAAGGGGGCTCAAACATGAGCCCTGGGGAAGACCCATGTAGCTAATGCGAAAAGTTGCCAAATCGCCGTGCGTAAAATGCATGTGCTTTTCGGACAACAAATTGTGCAAAAAAATTGTTTAAAATTGGAGAAAATCCTTGTCGGTGAAGTTTGCCCGAAAGAATGTCAATAGAAACGGAATCAAAAGCCCCCTTAATGTCCAAGAACGCAGACGCCATTTGTTCTTTGCGAGCATACGCCAGCTGAATATCTGTTGAAAGCAACGCAAGACAATCATTCGTCCCTTTGGCACGGCGGAAGCCAAATTGAGTATCTGATAGTAGACCATTTGATTCGACCCAATGGTCTAAACGACGGAGTATCATTTTTCCATCAATTTCCGGATACAGGGTAGCATTGCAATCGGCCTATAAGAGTTGTGATCAGAAGCTGGTTTCCCTGGTTTTTGGATGGCGATCACCTTCACTTGCCTCCAATCCTGCGGTACAATGTTTTGCTCCAGGAACTTATTGAACAAGTTCAACAAGCGCCTCTTGGCATTGCCGGGTAGATTCTTCAACAAGTTGAATTTGATTCTATCTAACCCAGGTGCGTTATTGTTACAGGACAGAAGGGCAACTGAAAATTCTGCCATCGTAAAAGGTGATTCAATCGCGTCGTGGCCCGGAGACGCATCGCGAACAATGTTTTGCTCAGGAACAGAGTCCGGACATACTTTCCTGGCAAAATCAAATATCCACCGACTTGAAGACTCCTCGCTTTTATTGACCGTTACGCGATTCCGCATTCTTCGGGCTGTGTTCCAAAGAGTGCTCATCGATGTCTCCCTCGACGTCTCGTTCACGAACCGACGCCAATATCCGCGTTTCTTTGCTTTAGCCAGGCTTTTAAGCTTGGTATTAAGCTCCGAATACCGTATATAGTCGTCGGGTATACCTCCCTTCTGGAAGGCCAAAAACGCGTCGGATCTTTGCGTGTAGACATCGGAGCACTCTTGGTCCCACCACGGAGTTGGAGGCCGCTCTTTGATCGTTACGCCAGGATATTTCTTCGTTTGGGCTTGCAACGCGGCGTCGAGGATTAAGCCCGCGAGGAGGTTGTATTCTTCAAGTGGTGGGTGATGTTGAATCGACTCGACCGCTTTTGAAATCATTTCCTCGTATAACTTCCAATCGACATTCCGTGTGAGGTCATACGGAATGTCAATTGGTCGCATGCGAGTTGACCCGTTTGTAATTGAAATAAGAATAGGCAGATGGTCGCTACCGTGAGGATCGAGGATTACCTTCCATGTGCAATCCAACCGTAGCGACGTCGAACATAAGGATAGATCCAGAGCGCTTGGGCGCGCTGGAGGTTTCGGGATACGTGTCATTTCACCGTTGTTTAAAATAGTCATGTCGAAGTCATCGCAAAGGTTATAGATTAAAGAGGAGCGGTTATCATTGTAAGGGGAACCCCAAGCCACACCATGAGAGTTGAAGTCTCCCAAAATCAAACGTGGCGAGGGAAGAAGTTCTATTAAATCAAAGAGCATCCGTTGCCCAACCTGTGCTCTGGAAGGAATATATATTGAGGCAATACAAAGCTCTTTACCTTGTATTGTCATTTGACATGCGACAACTTCGATGCCTGGAATCGAGGGGAGGTTAATACGATAGAAAGAATAGCACTTTTTAATCCCTAAAAGTACTCCTTCATATGGGGTGTCTCGATCAAGGCGAATAATATTAAAATCATGGAAGTTGAGATCAATATTTGAAGTAAGCCAAGTTTCACAAAGGGAAAATGCATCGCATTTGTTTTTATTTACCAAAACTTTAAACGAATCAATTTTTGGTAAAATACTTCTACAATTCCACTGTAAGACAGAGATAGAATCCTTTATATACGCAGTTGAATTAGGCATCGAAGGATACAATCGCTGCAAGGAGGGGCCATTGGGCAGTCAACTGCTTCAAAAATGGTCTAACTGTTGGGAGAAATGCTGTAAGCAAATTTTTAATTGGATCGGGTACATTGAAAATTTCAAAAATCCAGTCCACAATGTCAGAAAATTTCACTAATCCAGAGTTTGTTTCATCAACTGGATGTGCAAAAGGAACAACTGGGGTTTTAGATGTTTCTGGCAGTGCTGGGAACTCCTTCTGGGACTTTAAATTTGCAAGCCCAGGAGGAGTTTGCTTCGGTTTTTCCGCAGCACTGTTTGGTTTGTTCGTACTTTTCATTACACTTTGGGAAATCTTAGGACCTTTACGGGGAAGTTTAGGAGAAGAAACATTTTTCCTCTTCCTAGACTCCCCAGGATTGGCATAAGATGTTCCCGCTGATGAATCGTCAGAATCGGTTTCATCAGAGGACAACAGATCAAAGGGGTTCGATGTTATGGTAGAAGTGGTCACGGTCTTCTTCAGCATCTCAGCATAAGAACGCTTTGAACGCTCCTCAAGTGACTGCTTGATTTTATCTCTGCGCTGCATGTACACCGGGCATGTGGAGAGCTCATGCTGGTTTTCCCCACAGTGAATACATTTTTCAGCATTAACACTGCAAGAATCTTCCGCATGAGTCCCCCACACTTGCTACATCGTGCCTTATTGCAGCAGTAGGCGGCTGTGTGGCCTAACTGCTTGCAGTTGGTGCAATTCATAACACGGGGTACATACAATCGCACAGGCAGACGAACCCGATCGATCGAGACGTGGCTAGGGAGTGCAGATCCGGCAAACGTAACGCGGAACGAGTCTGACGGAGTGTAAACTTTTTAACCGCCGACGAGAGACATGGACCGCAAATGCTTACAATCCAAAATCTTCGCCTGTGTTTCGGTATTTTTGAAGCAACCGGTTGCGCTTTTTAGGATACACTAGACAGACAGACTCGAATCGGTTATGACACCGTCGATCTCCACGTCTCTGGTATTTTGCACCAATACAGCCAAAGTTGCGAGCCAGGTACAGAACGTATCGACACAACTCACAATCTAGTTGGCCTTTAGCGCGAATAATACACTCTTTTGTTTGGCTATTCGTACACACGGACCGGATTGTAATAGAACGACCACTTTGCACGTCCGTTTCTGTCGAGTGTTCGACGCGGAATGATTCACATCAGTTTGTTAGTAGGCATTGTGATGAGCAAATAAAAAAGCACAACGATCTTGAGCGGTGCCTTTGCGCGTAGAGAGTGTTAAATATAACTACACATATGAGTAGGCGAGCCAAAGCTGCGTGCTGTTGAGAAAATTAACTGTGTCTGGGCTAAATTTATCATAGACCTGCACCGTGATAGTAAAAAAACTCAGTGAGCATAACACAGTGAGCATAGCGCAGAGCCTTACGTAGACGCTACAGAACAGGTTATTAAGGAAATAGCCAGAAAAGTTTTCAACCAGCTAAAATTTTCATCATAGTGCCATTATCACTGAGCAATACATGTGCGCTATCTATATTTCATCAGTTGTAATCGAGAAAGTCTCTCTGCGTGAGCTTTATGCGCTTGCTCTTCACGATACAAGCTTTCTGATGTTGCGTGTTTGGCTTTCTTTACACAGTGTGCATTTGCTTCCAGCGCACGAAAAAAATAATCAACTCATCCGTATTTTTCAACATGCTTCTGTGTTCTGTGCAAATTATATGAGCCTCTTTGTTACACACGATGAGTATGCCAAGACTGCTCAGGATTGAAGTTGAAATAAAAGTGGAAGAGGTTGTTTATACGAAACGACCGCAAGGTTAACGTAGAATTACGACAGCCTGTCTTATGTCAATAATTTTTTGCAATAGCTTTGGAAATACACTCGATTAGGGTTAATCATTTTAATGGTGTGAAGCAATATATTTTTCCGTATTTGTTTCGTATATTATTTTTGCTTTAAAAATAAACGGAATCCGTTGGAAACTAGCTGAGTTCAGAACTTTTGAAAGTGGGCAATATTCGTGACGCTCTCGATGCTTTCGGTTTTATAGTTTGTACCCCTATATATGTTGCCGTAAGACATAATCCTACGTCGAAAACGCACTAATCGATGTGCTCAAGTCGACTCTGTTGAAAGAAACATAAAAAAATCGTATAATCAATTCATAAATGTTTGATATTAGTTGTATTTACCAGACAATTGAACTGTGCAGTAACAGTTAATAATTTCAGCCTTGTTAAATGTTTAAAATAAACAAAGCAGAAAAAATTTTAATTTTCTGAAGGTATCGTCGGAATCCATGGTCATGTATATGAACATGAAGATTGTTTGTATTTCATGATGCTGTAAGAAGACGGTGTTTAACCAGAGAAAGGCCGGAATCCTCAATCGGCAAAGATGCCCCTTCTGTAAATTGTTATGAACCATGAGCAGTGGTGGGCACCGCTAACCGAAAATTTAGCGACGCTAATCGCTAAGTCGCTAACCGGAAAATTCAGCTCGATAATCGCTAAACGCTAAACGCTAAACCCACACTAGCGGAACTTTCGCTAATCGCTATTCGCTAACTTTTTAATATGTAAATAGTCATAGCGCTATATTTATTGCTCGTGTTTTGTAAGTATTGGACCACTTTGATCTGTTTTGGTTAAACAAACGAAAACAATTACTTTTTAAAGCTATTTACAGTAAGAGGTTTACGAAAACGGTATTCTTATTTGATTTTGTAGAAACAAGAATAACAAAAGTTATTTAGCTTACATTTAAAATAGATACTCTTAAAAAAAGTTTTCATAAAAATTCAATTATTATCTGAATCGAAAAAGTAGAACCAAAGTTGTCATAATTTCAAGCGCATTGCAATTTACCAAAGTTCTTGGTGTGCCGAAAATTCAATCTAGACCTTGTGCTTGTTCTTGTACGATAACTGAAACTCCATTCTAGGGTAAAAAACTGACAAAAGTAACTTTCGCAGTAAAGTATGTTCATCTTTCGAAGCAATTTACGTACGCCATCAGCAATTCACAGTTTTTCTAAATATTTTTATTGTCGCTTCACTACAAAATTTAGCGAATTAGCGATTAGCGTTTCGAAGGCCAAAATTTTAGCGACGCTAACAGCTTCGCTAACCAGCTCAAAAATTAGCGAAATCGCTAAATCGCTAACTAAATTTTAGCGTCGCTAATTAGCGAATTAGCGAATTAGCGGAATGGTGCCCACCACTGACCATGAGTATGATCGAGATGCTGTAAGAAGTGACTGGTTTGTAATGATGAAAACTTAGTAAATTGACATTTACGGATTTGTTTCGCATATACCGCTTGTGATGCACAGTGTTAATGAATCGTAATATATATCACACTGCTGCGCAATTGCAGCAGCATCAAACTGCAATCAAAGTTGCAATTTAGTAATAACCATTCATTATGCTCTTCGAAATATATTTAGCAGCCTTGAAAAAGACTGGTTGCTGCAGTTGCAAATTTCATTCAATTATCGCATAAGCGCTTCATGGTCCAGATAGCGCGCGATATCCGCTCTGACAAAGATTTTTTACGCACGTTGTGGAATGAGATAACTGGAAAAATTATTTCCAGTTATGTCATTCTACTACGTTCGTAAAAAAGAGGATGGGCTACGCTGCTCACAGTTTGTCGGTATATTAGCGAAATTTGAGCGTGAAAGCGCATTATTTTATCGTCAACTGTGTACCTGGCAACAAATGTATCATCATTGAGATGGCACTAGAGGCAAGCGACAAAGGAGCCAGGAAATTCGCCACAACAGGTTGTACCTCGTTGTAAGGAGAAACATTTTCGGTTGCTTCCCGGTTGGCGGATTACAACAAACGTTCTACTATTACACTTACCGCAAGGTTCAGACCGTCGTACGTTTGCTGCTCCAAGTAAATTGTTACATTCCTCTTGTCAACCTATTGTTGCCTTATAAAGGCAACAATAGGTTGACACATGTATCGTGTGTTGCACGGCTTGAAGGAAGATGTTCCCGTTCTCGTATCGGATATAAGGGTCGTAATTATGCTGTGATGTCAAGTAACAACCGTCTTCTTAAAGACATTACATATTTGTTAATGAAGTGTTATGAATTTTCTAAAACGGACTCAGCGCCGTGAGCAGAACTTGCTGTACTTTTCTGTTTGGAATCGGATTTGTTTCGCATATACCGCTGAATCGTAATATACATCACACTGCTGCGCAATTGCAGCAGCATCAAACTGCAATCAAAGTTGCAATTTAGTAATAACCATTCATTATGCTCTTCAAAATATATTTAGTAGCCTTGAAAAAGACTGGTTGCTGCAGTTGCAAATTTCATTGAATTATCGCATAAATGCTTCATGGTCCAGATAGTGCGCGATATCCGCCCTGACAAAGACTGAAACCCGGCTTTTCTTTCTTCTTCACGATCAGCAACCAACGTCCGTGTGGTATCGGCACAATCATGGAAAGAATTATACATAAAACACAAAGCGCACATTTTTAGTCAACTAGGTATATTCTGTCGACCTTGTTAGGGAAAGAAGCATTGTGCGACCAATCAGAGGTCGACATTTGCGTTTCGACAAGGCTTGACATTTTCAATAGTACAATCGTTCGAACAATCAGATTACATTTTTCTGCATTTGGACGGGTGCTTGGTTGATTTTTCAATCGATTACTGCAAAAATGACGAAAATCGGCTGGAAACTGACTGAGCTTAAAACGGTTGAAAATGGACAATTTTTGTGACGCTGCCGATGTTTTTGGTTTTTGAAATTGGATCCCTGTAATGGAACTGGTCCCCTGTACATGTTGCCGAAAGACGTAATTCTACGTCAAAAAGTCATTTCTATCATTTCGCTTTTTGCCTTTCTCCTATTGCCTTTCTCCTAGAAAGATGTAGCAATCACTGCTAAAAATAAAGGTATAAAAGTGCTCAAAAGGGCCGAATGTCGTATATCACTCAACTCAGTTCGACGAGCTGAGCATTTTCTGTGTGTGTGTGTGTGTGTGTGTGTGTGTGTGTGTGTGTGTGTGTGTGTCTGTGTGTGTGTCTGTGTGTGTGTGTGTGTGTGTGTGTGTGTGTGTGTGTGTGTGTGTCTGTGTGTGTGTGTATGTGTGTGTCTATGTGTGTGTGTGGCTGTGTGTGTGTGCGTGTGCGTGTGTGTGTATGTGTGTGTGTTTGTGTGTGTGTGTGTCTCAAAACTGCTGGAAACGTAACCACAACCCTCCTTCCTTGCTTTAAAAGTCATCAGTTTATATAGAATAGGTGTACAAAATTTTGTTACATTCCATAAGTAATTTCAGTCATTTTAAATTTCCATCTAACAGTTGTTAACTTACTGTTCTCAAGCATTTAGTCATTATTTCAAATAATACCATAGCTAGACAACATACCCTATGTAAACAATGCAAGTGTTTTGGTGTATACTGATATAGTTTTGTCGTGAATGTGAATTCCGTGTGTGTGTGTGTGTGTGTGTGTGTGTGTGTGTGTGTAACGCTCTTCCAATCTCACTGGATTTTCTCAGAGATGGCTGAATAAAATTAATTGCAAATGAAAGGTCTAGTTGCCATATAAGACCCTACTAAAATTTATTGTAATCTGATTTCTAGTGTAGAGGTTATGTATCCAAATGTAAAAATCACGAAACATCAACATCTCAGAAACTACAGAACCGATTTGAACAAAATTGGTTTCAAATGAACGGGCTACTTAAAAAAACCCTCAACTTTTGAATTTTATGAAGATTGAACATGTGGTTCAAAAGTTATGGAAAGAAACGTGTTCTGGAGACTATTTAATCTGACTCATGTTTCTCAGAGATGGCTGGATCGATTTCCATAAAATTGGTGCCAAATGGAAGGTCTAGTTGCCGCATAAGACCCTTTTTTTTGCAAACGGACTATTACTTTGCCTGTTATGTTTGAAAATGTGAAATCCAGCTATGAAAAGAAACATATTCCGAAGACTACTTGGACTCACTCACTTTTCTCAGAGATGGTTGAACCGATTTCCACAAAATTAGTGTCAAATGAAAGCTGCCTCATAACACCCGATTGAATTTCGCTGTAATCGGACTGTAACTTCGTCTGTAATGTATCGAAATGTGAAAATCACGAAACTTCATTACCTCAGAAACTACACAACCGATTTGAACAATATTGATAGCAGATGAACGGGCTATTTAAGAGTTAACTGATGAATCATGATTGAACACGTGGTTCCAAAGTTTGGCTGCCCTATACGTTTCCATTTCATTTGATTGTAATCAAACTTAAGCAACCGTTATAGGTTAAATTGTTAGAACAACGAAAGTCTGTTATCTCAAGTATTACACGACTTATTTCAACATAACTAGTGTCATACAAACGAGTCATCTCTCAAACTTACAAATAACAAACTTCATAACAATTTGATATGCTGTTCAAAAGTTTTGAAAAGAAAAGAAATTCAAAGACTATTCA
Organism: Wyeomyia smithii; assembly: GCF_029784165.1. Classification (NCBI taxonomy): domain Eukaryota; kingdom Metazoa; phylum Arthropoda; class Insecta; order Diptera; family Culicidae; genus Wyeomyia; species Wyeomyia smithii. The sequence continues at coordinate 130,775,847 of NC_073695.1, forward strand.
ACACTATACCTGCTTTGATCAATATAAATGGCCTCAACATGGTTTAAATGCGGTACCGTCTGCCGGGTTGAGATTTTGCCAAAAAAGGACACGTTTTTGTTCCTTAGCTTGTAATGCACACAGTTAGGCAATGAGCTTGATCTAAATCACGTCAATGCTTACTTGAATGTTAAGTTAACGACTGCCGCAAAAATGGTCAAGTTACAATAAACTATAATTTTGCTTAAATTAAATGAACTTTGGCCTAATCTCACCCCTTCTATGGGGTGAGATTGTGCCAAAAACAAAAACTTGAATTTAATACCTGTTTCATGAACTGTAGTGTATCTACGAATAATTCACATGAATAACATGATAAAACAGTAAGTATAGGGACGACCATAAACAACATGGACTATTAAGGGGCTGTAGGAAAGGTACAGGCTGTACATTATAGAAAAATGTATGACTGGATCAAATCAATATCTTGAGTAACCAGTTATGAGAACTTGGCTCATGGACAGTCTTTAAACACATAGTGTCGTCTCCAGGTAGCTTAGAAAGGGAAAACGTTAGGACATAAAGCCTGAGATGACTTTTCGTTTCAATTATTATATGCCATTGACCACTGTATATTCCATTGAAGATCTCAAAACTGCTGGAAACGTAACCACAACCCTCCTTCCTTGCTTTAAAAGTCATCAGTTTATATAGAATAGGTGTACAAAATTTTGTTACATTCCATGAGTAATTTCAGTCATTTTAAATTTCCATCTAACAGTTGTTAACTTATTGTTCTCAAGCATTTAGTCATTATTTCAAATAATACCATAGCTAGACAACATACCCTATGTAAACAATGCAAGTGTTTTGGTGTATACTGATATAGTTTTGTCGTGAATGTGAATTCCGCACACAGTACCGTTCATTATAGCTTGGCACAATCTCACAGGCATTTTTGTATTATAAACCCAACCGATCAGAACAAAACATCCTTGTTATGAATCGTTTAAAATCAGTGATGGCATGAACTCGTGCAAAGTTGAACTGAGTAAAATTTTTCAAGATTTGAATCCAACTTGTATCTGCTTCCTCTCGATAGTTTGAGTTTTTTTGCACCTCACACTCTGATCGATTGAGTTTAAATGCGTGCAATGCATGCAGTGCACGATGTATCCAGCGATGCAGGCGATGATGTAACGCAATGAGTTTTGTTTTTAGGTCGAATTTATGCTTTCAAAGGACAATGCAACAAACTGTTGCAGCAGACGCGGCGCGAATTTCATCGCATTTCGATTTTTATGCAATTGTTGTTATGCAGGATTAAAACTCAAATCCAACTCAAGTGTAATGCACTGTTAGTAGGGTTTACGTGCAAACCGTAAATAAATGTGCAAGCAAGTTTTAAAACTTACTTGATACGAGGGCAAAGTCACACTGCCTACTCTGTTTAAAATAATAACCAAGCGTTCTAGTTATAAGCCGTCGAACGACCGGTGGCTTACGAAATGTAAATATCCTAACGATCATGCCACACCATGTATACCTTTTCAATTTAACTATAAGCAAAACAGAAGCCGGAGGCACAGCGTCACTCATGGTTACCCTTAGGCGCTCACAGTTGCGCGCGGTACCGAGAGCTAGCGCGCTCTCGGATACTCACAGTAGCGCGCGGACAAATATCGTACGCTCTCGCACGCGCCCTAATGTTCTCAGCAAATAGTCGAATGTATGTACTAAAAATAAGTTCGAAATAGAGACAGGCCAAGAAATACTATGGGCCTAAATAAGATAGCTAGATAAACGGTAGTCTGAGAGTATTTCGCTCTGAGTTACCCGTAGGTTAATATTTAAGCAAAATTGTAACTCAATAGAATTTATCACTCCCATCACTTCCATCATATCCATCATCACCTACTTCTTATGGAGTGTTTCCGTGTACGTACAGTGCACGTACAGGACTTCGTATGTTTAATTTCTTAATGATCACAAGTCCTGGTAGAATTTCAGCTCTACACGGTGGTGACAGCGGTTTTTTTTTGGTTTCTAGAAAAGGAAACGGACTACGCGAGGTAATATAAAGTCAAAAGAAGCTTAAGTATAAGTAGTGTATCCTAACGTACCACCTGAGCAGTAACTTGATGTAATTTCTTGATCGGGTTGGTTTGCATGGGACATTTTTTGGTAACGTTATTTGCGCGTGTTTTTTAGCCTGGACTTTGGAGCATTATTTAAGTAAAGCAGTTCACTAATATTATCTATATTCTATTTCAAGTTGTGAATAAATATGTCATGTTTCATACAGTATTGAGTTTGAGGCATTAGGTTTTAGAAATCTCAAGTAATTTAACATACAAACATTTCCCGTTTTGGCTCAATCTCACCCCCGTGGCTTAATCTCACCCCGGCAAACGGTATCGTACTGTTTAAACGTTCCCGGTATCGCTCGTGATTAAATTGTTCGAAATTAAGAGTCATTTCTTTTATTTCGCTATTTCTTAAGCACTAACATTACGTCAAATTTCATATTTTATACTTCAATTACAACATCAATATTTTAGAACCCAAAGAGTAATATACCTGTATTGGATTTAAGCATTCGTGTAAATCTATTTTTACAAATAATAAGTTTGAATGAGAAAGGCTGAGTCTGACCGCTAGGTGGGTTTATTTAGGTTGTTTTTTTTCTAGATGAACAGTTTAGCTTAGAAAGAAAATTCTGACAATAACCTTTTCATGTCTAGTATTATTCACATTTTTTGCTTCCGAGCGTTCATGCGTCACATAACAACATTCAGAGAAAATTGGTTAACGGATGACTATCAGGAAATTGTGTGATTTTTTTTAATATTGAGAATATTGAACTTACGACCTTGCACCAAAAAATTGATTCTAAAAACCAAAAGTGATTTTTAAAAACCGTCATCACAGATTTTCATAAACTTAGGTTGTTCAGATAGATAACACTGGTAAATACAGATTTTGTCCTAGAGCTCTAACTGGAAAAAATAAAAAAATATAGATTTATAACCATTCCCATAAATTTGGGATCCCTAGATATTTATTTATTTATTTATTTACCACGTCTTCAGGCTAAGCTGTACAAACTGACTTATCCCTAACTAATTTAAATACCTAACACTTATTCAAAAAAATCCTTGCAGAGATCTTAATGAGTTAAAGTAGAAGCAACGAGCTCGGCTAGCAATTATTCGGCGGTCTTTTCGCATTTACTAGGTACACCCTAATTCACAGGAATAGTGAAAAAGTTATGGACCATCGCACGGTGACGTCACGCATTTGAGATTGACAGATACTGATAACTTTGTTTACATTTAGGCAATGCAGTTCAATCTTCCGAAGTAGTAGATCGTTTCAATTGTGACCAAAAAGCCCTTTAAATGTTGTGCGTGATGTTACAGTACACTAAGAACAATTATAAGTTGAGCAGCATTTCCACTACGCATACGAACGCTCCACCAGCAAAAAGCACAAAGCCCAAAAACATAAATAAAGTTACCTCTAACTCTCAGAAAAGTGAGGATAAAGAGATTCGGTGAGATGGTCTATAATCATTTCAACGCAAATATTTTGAGATTTAGGGATATTTTTTCGCTTTTGTCAACCAGTGTAATTTGATTTCTCAAAATTTTCTGAGCACTCCTAAGGAAAAAAAAAAGACTAACGAAAAAAATTTCGTGCCTATCACTGTTTCATGTTAAATATTTCATAGACATTTTTTACTTTTTTACGGCAACGATTACAGGGACCCAATTTCAATACAGGGATCCAATTTCAAAACCGAAAACATCGAGAGCGTCACGAAAATTGTCCAATTTCAAACGTTTCAAACTTAGTCAGTTTCCAATCGATTTCTGTCATTTTTGCAGTAATCGATTGGAAAATCATTTAAGCACCCGTCCAAATGCAGAAATATGCAATCTGATTGTTCGAACTATTGTACTATTGAAAATTGTTGAACATTGTTGAAACACAAATGTCGACTTTTGATTGGTCGCTTGCTGCCTTCCCCTGAAAAGAACAACAGAATGAAGTACCTAGTTAGCCGGGAATGCACTCTTTGGGCTATATAAGAGACTGTTTCTCCTCGAGCAAATCAGTATTATCATTATCATTCGCTCTCAGACTGTTGAGTAGTACGGTTCAATTTCTGGAACGCTCGGTTAGTTAAAAATGGTATTTAGTTTTGTGCGACAGTTTGTCGCTTGCATCGCTCTGTGATGACGAAGAAGAAATGGAAAGCAGGCTCGAGCCCTACGAAGCAAAATCCCGCTGCTGAAGGAGGCAGTAAAAAGAAAAAAAACAAGGTGGAAGCAGTTGCACTTCTAAAAGTGTGGCTGACTGCGACACGATGACAAACGTTTGCGACGTTGGAGATTTCGGCCGGCCAACTGGTGTTTCGGATGCTGCCAGCCCCAATGCGGTGAAAAAAAAAGCTTCCCCCGCTGGTTGTGAAGAATGTCCCACTCAAAAAGCTTATTAGCGACTTTGCATCGCTGGGCGTCGCAGCTGAATATGAGCTGTGCGGCATTGGTACGAAGGTTATGCTCCACACGAAGGTGGATTTTGAGAAGGCTACGAAGATTATGAAAAATTCTAAAACTGAGTTCTTCACCCACGACATTCCTGAGGAAAAAAAATTCAAGGTTGCCATCAGAGGCTTGCCAGGTTCCGACCCCAAGCTGAACGGAGCCGAAATCAATGATCGGTACAAATTGGCCCTAATTGCTGTCTATCGGATCAAACGCAGGAATGAAAACGAAAGGAAATACCCGGACTGCCTCTTTCGGATTCATTTCCCGAAAGGGACAGTAACACTGAGCGCATTGCGAGCCATCCGCTCTTAATTCTCCATCATCATCCGTTGGAAGCCCTATAGTGGTGGCCGTCGAGACGTTACGCAGTGTCAGAGGTGCCTTAACTTCAGTCACGGTACCCGTAACTGCAACATCAAACCGCGTTGCAACATTTGCGCCAAAGATAACTCTACGTCGGATTGCCCTGTGGACGGTGCCGGTGCAATAAAGTTTAGGTGTGCTAACTGTTGTGGCGATCACCAGAGCACTGATCGACAGTGCCCGAAAAGGGAAAGCTTCAAACATATCCGCAAACAGGCGTCGTCAAACAACCAGTTGGGCAGGAAGAAAAACAAACCACCAGTCTTCAGGGCAGAAGATTTCCCTCCTCTGCGTCCCTCCCAGCGAGAAGGGCAACCAAGTACGCGTGTGCAACTTGACCTTCCACTCCCATCATCCGGCGGGATAGCCGGTCAACGGTCGCCTCCCCCCCCCCTGGCTACTGGCATCCGCCTACAACAACATCACTGAGCGCTGAGTCCGAGAAGTACTCTGCGGATGAGCGGCTGGAAATTTTTAGCAGCATGATCAATGCCTTTCGTGCGTGTCGCAATAAGCCCGAGCAAATCCATGTGCTCGGTGAATTTATTATTCAGTATTGATCCTAAGCCCATCTCCACCGTCACTTGGAACGCTTGCTCTGTTAGAGCAAAAAACATCGAGCTTGATGACTCCGCAAGTACAACATCGACGTGGGTCTACTCACAGAGACCCACCTGAAATCCGTTTTTTTTTGGCTGCCGGATCACAACATCATCCGTCTCGATCGCACCAACTCCAGGGGGGCCCCAAACCGGTTCCTCCTCTCGGGGTCGGAGAGAGGCTTCTATTTGGGCCGGTCAAGAGAGCGAATGCGGTAGGTGATCACATTGCCTCAACGCATTTGCTTGGCTCGACCATGGCTAGTCCAAAGGAAGACCAGGTTGAGCAGTGCGTCCGGAACCTTGATAACTCCCCTTGCGCAGTTCCCCAAGAACATAAAACCACAGCAGAACAGGTTTGTTCAGCGCTGATGAGTACTAAGAACATGAAGGCTCCTGGGTTTAATGGGGTCTTCAATATGGTCTTAAAAAAGCTCAGCAATAGGGTTCACCTGTTGTTGAGCTCTATCTTCAACAGATGCTTGGAATTGCACTACTATCCAAGCATTTGGTAGATAGCCAAGATCATACAGATCCGCAAACCCGGGAAAGATCCGACGTTAGCATCAAGCTGCCGTCCGATCAGCCTACTCTCATCGCTGGGCAAACTGTTTGAAAAACTGATCCTCAACCGCATGATGGAAGTGGCTGAGGAAAACAATATCTTTCTCCACAGCCATGGCATTGTTGGACGTCGAAAAGGCGTTTGATGTCTGGCATGACGGACTGGTATACAAGCTCTGTTCCTTCAACTTTCCACCATATTTGACGAAAATCATTCGTAGCTATCTTCGGCAGAGGTCGTTCAGGGTATCGCTGAATGGTTGTTTATCAAACACTTTTTCCATTCCAGCAGGGGTCCCGCAGGGCAGTCTGCTGGGCCCTTTGCTGTACAACATTTACACCTTCGACATTCCTTCCCTAGGAGATGGCTGCGTGCTCTTTCTGTTCGCAGATGACACTGCAATTGCCGTCAAGGGAAGAATGCCTCGTGAGATTACCAGCAAACTTCAGCGATGCCTAGACGCCTTTGTCGAATATGCTAACACCTGGAAAATCAAGATCAACGCTCCCAAAAACCAAACAATAATGTTCCTTCATCGACTATCCCCCAAACTGAAGCCCCCTCCATCATGCGTTGTGGTCATGAACGGTACAGGGGTTGGGTGGTCTTCCCAAGTAACCTATCTTGGACTGCTATTTGACGAGAAGCTTCTTTTCCGATCACAAATGGATAGGATACTGATTAAATATTCCGCTTTGGTTTGGTCACTATACCCGCTTATTTGTCGCAGATCCCGCCTCTCAAGAACAAACAAATTGGCAGGTTGCTTTTACTTATGCTGAGCAACCTTAAGCTGAACAGCTAAAGCCCTTGGTCTCCCCGGGACCGCCGTTAGGCATTACTTCAGGGAGAGGGCCAGTCGTGCTTTTTGCACTTACCTCTATGGGTAGCAGAGCAGCCTATACAGGCCAGTTAGTTAACCGTTAACTAACTGATGACCGTATCCCAGAATTCCCTATTCTTGCACATCCTACGCACGATGTTCTCTGGCGTGGTGTCCGTCCCACTTATTGCCAGCATTTCGTACCTTATCCGCTCGAAACGCGGACATGTGAAGAACACATGCTCTGCGTTTTCTTCCGCACCCGTACTTACGGGGCACATAGGGGACTCGGCGTACCCGAACCTATGCTGTTACTGCCTAAAGCAGCCATGGCCTGACAGGATCAGTGTCAGATGGAAGGTTACTTCCCCATGGCGCCTATTAATCCAGCATGCTAACTCTGGAATGAGTCGGTGTGTCCATCTACCTTCGTAGTGTTGGACCACTCCCGCTGCCACCTGGCCATTGAAGATGACCGTATGGTGTTGCGTATACCCCTTGTGTCGCGTTGGTTGAAGCACTCTACATCCTCTTTGACGATGATGCTGATGGGCATCATGCCAGCCAAGACGCAAACCGCCTCGTACGACACTGTTCGGTATGCGCACGTGACCCTTAGGCACATTAGCCTGTACGTACTCCCGAGTTTGCCGCGATGGCACTAGGTACTTGGACCACACTGGTCCTCCATACCTGAGTATGGACGTAGTCACGCTAGCAAGGACTTTGCGCCTGCTGCTACGGACCGCCGAGCTGTTTGCCATCATGCGGGTTAGCGCCGCCACAGCCATGGAAGCTTTCTTGCAGGTATAATCGACATGGCTCCCGAACGTGAGCTTGTCGTCGATCATAACCCCTATAATCTTCAGGGAGTGTTTTGAGACGATAGTGCATGCACCAGAACTGACCGATGCCTCCTGCTCCGACTTTCTGTTATTTACAACAATAACTTCAGTCTTATGGTGCGCTAGCTCCAGTTTCCTGGAGTGCATCCAGTCTTCCACTACGCGTATGGATAGCGCGGCCTTTAACTCTACCTCTCTGATTGACTCGCCATAGACCTCAAGAGTTATGTCGTCGGCGAAGCCCACGATCACCACCCCTGGAGGGAGTGTTAGTTTTAACACGGCGTCATACATGGCATTCCACAGTACCGGACTCAGGATGGAACCTTGCGGTACACCTGCGGTAACTGGGACGCTTTTCTGACCCTCGTTTGTGTTATACACTAGCACTCGATTCTGAAAGTAGTTACCCAGAATCTTGTATAGCGGCGTCGGCACTCTGAGACTCTGTAGCGCTAAGGTTGTGGAGTCCCAGCTGGCACTGTTAAACGCGTTCTTCACGCCGAGCATGACGATCGCGCAGTAACGAATGCCCCTCCTTTTGCATTGGATTGCAACCTCAGTCGTTCTGGTGACGGAGAGAATTGCATCCATCGTGGACCTACCTTTTCGAAAACCGAACTGGTTGCTTGATAGACCGTTCTCACTTGCTGTATATTTCACCAGTCTATTGAGGATTACCCTCTCAAGCACCTTGCCCGCCGTGTCCAGCAGGCAGATTGGTCTGTATGCCGATGGGTCACCTGGTGGTTTTCCAACCTTCGGCAACAGCACCAGCCTCTGGCGCTTCCACACGTCCGGGAAGAGGCAGTCGTCAAGGCATTTCTGCATGACCGCCCTGAACAACCCGGTGGATGGAGTATACTACTGCAGTTGCTATGCTCCGCCAAGTTGGTCTACCGAAACGTTCGCACAGATGGTCGATCAAGCAACCGTGGAACTGACGGGCCTATGGCCTTTGGTGGTTGCAGGTGACTTCAACGCTTGGGCTGTCGAGTAGGGAAGTCGCTGTACAAACCAGAGGGGCCAGGTCTTGTTGGAAGCTTTGGCAAAGCTCAACTTAGGCTTGGCTAACGTTGGTACGAAATGCACCTACAGTGAGAATGGTGCGGAATCGATTATCGATGTGACGTTCTGCAGCCCGAGACTGATCACAAACTGGAGGGTAGACGACAGCTACACGAATAGCGACCACCAATCGGTCCGCTATGAGGTAGGCGTGCGGAAGCAAGCAGCGAGTAGGGCCAATATTTCATCCTTCTACGGCTGGAAAACATTGCATTTCGATGCAGATGTTTTTGGGCAGGCAATTGGATGGAAGCACGAAGGGTGTGAACCACTCCCGGGCGTGGACCATCTAAATTCGATACTGTCATGGGCGTGCGACGCCACGATGCCTAGGTCTCGTCCGCCTAGGGAAGGTAGACCACCGACATACTGGTGGAGCGAAACGATAGCAGGCCTACGCAGTGCATGCCTCCGTGCAAGACGGAGGATGCAACGCGCGCGTTCCGACGAGCAAAGAGCGGAACGCGGTGCCGCATTCAGATCCGCTAAGGCAACGCTTAAGAGCGCAATCAGAGCCAGTAAACGAGCCTGTTTCGAACGACTCTGTGCCAGTGCCAATTCGAACCCGTGGGGTGACGCCTACAGGATCGTTATGACCAAGACTAGAGGTGCGCTAGCCCCGGCTGAACAATCACCAGCGATGCTAGAAAAGATCATTCAGGGCCTCTTCCCAAGCCACGAACCAAGTCCCTGGCCTCCGGCTGACGAGTCACCACCAACCGTGAGTGACGGCAGACGATGCGGTAAGGGTGACAGAAGATGAATTGATCGAGATCGCAAACTCCCTGAAGGTAGGCAAGGCACCGGGACCAGACGGAATCCCGAACTTGGCCATCAAGACGGCCATCAAACTGGCAGTCTACAAACAAATAATAGCCCCCGCAGTCTTTTACGCGGCTCCGGTGTGGGAATCATGTGCACAAACTCACAGGATCAAAATCCAGGTGGCACAAAACAGAATCTTGCGGATGATTTTCGATTGTCCGTTTGATACTATAATCACGGACCTCCACCAGGAGGCGGCAGTTAAGAAAGTAAACACTATAATACAAGACACAGAAATTAAATTTATACAAAAATGCCAAAATTCCTAACACGCCTTAATAAGTGGGCTGTATATAGTAGTTTAAGTGTATATAGTAGAATAAGTTGTATATAGTTGTATATTGTTACTTTTAAAAAATTTAAACAGCCACAAAAGCCAGGTTTGAGAAGCCACCATCATCCATCGTATGTATGTATAGGGTGTGTGCACATAACGTGTGTGAATAGCTATAGCGTGTGTCGCTAGCTATATAAAGTGTGTGGCTAGCGTATTATTATTTATTTATTTATTTTATTAAAGAGACTTTACACTTATTGTGTGCATTCGTGCCTGTCATGTGTGACTAGCGTGTGTGGTTTGCTATATAGCGTGTGTGGCTTGCTATATAGCGTGCGGCAAGCGTGCGAGGCTTTCAATATAGCGTTCGTGGCTTGCTATACAGCGTGCGTGGCTTGCTAAATAGCATGTTTGGCTTGCTATTTGGTTTGCGTGGCTTGCTATATAGCGTGTGTGGCTTGCTGTATAGTGTGTGTGGCTAGCATGCATGGCTTGCTATATTAAAATTTTCATATATAATTGCAAATAAATCACCTCATGTTGAATTTAATTATCACTGTAAATCATTCAAAACTAAATCAAAAATTTGCCATGTTGAAAAAAATTATTCGTTTGTCAATAAATGGCATTGACAAACACAATTAACCTTTTTTGACTTCAGCTAAGCCTTGAAGTTTATTTGAAGAATTTTCGAGCTAGTGAGCCCAAATCACATAATTTTTCGCTCGAGTCTTACTATTTGCGCAATCAGTTGTTAAATTATCTACGCTATCGTAAAATGCAGAAAATCGTTATTTGAATTGTTATACTATAGATGGGGGAATGCACTATTTGCCCTCGTCTATAGCTTCATCGTAGCAACTGCCTAAATTAGCATATCTTAGTGCAACTTGATACAAAAGACAGCCTCAAAACAATTCAATTTCATTCTTGTTTTGAATACGGCAGCAAAAGAAAACGCATAGCTGCACATAGCTTCTGCTGTTGTTCATTGTCGTTACCGGTGCCGGCTATAGAGGTAAACGTAATCTGGAGCAGAACCCCAATTGAGTGTATTCCCAAACCTATTCCAAGAAATGCATTGACATAAGACAGGCTGTCGTATTCTACGTTAACTCTGCGGTCGTGTCTTATAAACAATCCTTCAACTTTCTTGCAGTAGAATCAAAAGGATTTAATTCTATTCTACTAAGGCGTTCAATAAGAAATTTATTTGTTTATTTCGAGTTTTTGTCAAACTTTACTCAGCTCTCCGAGTTTTACATAATTTACTTTGAATTAGGTTTACTGATTCAATATTATTTTTGGAATTTTCAACTTGTTCCATAAAATATGATTGCGTTTTGACGAAGTCAGATTAATCTTATGAAAATATGCTGCGGGCATTCAAAGCTTTGCTTTGTCAGGTACGTGAAACTTGTAAATATTGTATTCAACGATACTTGGCACAAATATACTATAAAAACTAATTTTGAAAATTATCTTGAATGATTTCAAACAAAGTTTGATGAATGAACAAACATAACAAAATTTGAAAAAAAACTTTTAGTGCTCGTGAATTTTCAGATCAGCAACACTTTATGCTGTACCCATCTGGTCAAATTGTTGTTGACTTGAAGTAAAACGCTTCTAAGAATTCAGAATAAATTTTCTAAATGATTTTTCTCTTTTTTGTTCACTTGAGTTAAATATGCTTACTGGTGTCGAAACATTAGAAACATATAGTTATTATCGATTTTCGACAAAAATCTTTGCAATCCCCTACGACGTAATTTTGATTATTATCAATAAGGCTGCCATGTTGAAAAACTAACATCAATAAGTAAGCTTTTCAATATGGTTTTTCTTTACAAGTAGTTTTACGATTCGATATTTAAAAAAAACCTATGAGTACTTAGTACGGTTTAATAAAGTATTGATAAGTTTACTTGAAAGAAAAATGCTTTGCAAATTGTCATATATCAGCTTTAAAATTACATTACTGTTACGAATTATGGTAATATTCGCAAAACATAAAAAATGGTCGCAGTGATCCAAATCTTACAAACAATATGAATATACCAATAGTTAGAGGAATAAAACTTTCTGTATTTTACCATCAAGGCGGTGTAGACGCATTTTACTTCTGTCAGTTCTGGATCGGGACTTAAATCTCCGCAGTATCGAAGAATGCACTCAAAACACTCTAGTGCTAATGGAGCCAAATCTGGTGGAAGTCGGAGTAGTGGTACCTTAAGTGGTTGTCCTTGCCATTTTACTAAATCGGCATGTGGATTTCGTGGATTTGATCGATTGTCGTTTTTCCCTGTTTTGAATTCATCTTCGCTGAAATGGTAAAATGTTTATAAATAAAATTATATTAAAATTAAAATTTTATTTTTACAGTTTAGGTAAAAAAATAGCGAGAAAATAATATTCAAAAACTACTTACTCATTTCTGAAATGCTGCATTGCAAACTGTAGCAGTGAGTACTTCGTAAGTGACGTTTGAGTCGGCGATGATTCCTCATGTTGTATGATGTAATTATTAGGAATGTGGCTATGTTCCGTTGGACTTACTGGGTTTTTGTAGTGCACGTTGGGTCCATAGTTGTTCTGAAGAGTTGGTGATACGGAAACATCATTCTGTTGTGGTAAATTGCCATCAACGAGAATACTTTCAAATTCCACGTGCGATAATCGATTCGCTCTCTCAGCGGGGGAGCTCTGATTAGGGGAAATTGGATTGTTGTTAGATATTTCAAGACGTTCTAGCGGAACATTCAGTGTCGCAGCAGCCGCTCTTACACCGGATGATATTGTAGATCCTTTTGATTGAGTCTGAAATAACGAACAGTAAATACAGTGTCGGGCGATGGAATAAAACATACTAATATATAAGTAATACATTAGATAAAACTGTTTGAATAAAACACGAACTAATTTTCGTAGTTGAGCAATTCTACCAAAAAACGGGCAATCATTTTAATCGACCATTTTTATTTTGATTGATACTTTGCATAGATGGGTCTATAAGAAAAAGATGCCAAACCGTTTATAGCCCGTTCAACTACAGCATATATCATGCGATATCGCCTATCTTGATGTCAAATGTCATACACCAAGTTTCACGTAAAAACTAAGTGGATTCTGATAACAAGATACGCGATATCAGATGATATTCGCTATAATGTGAACAAGGGACTGTATGCTACAGTTTAGATGCTTAAATATTTTTTATCTTTAGAAGTCACTTGGCTCGGGAAAAAATCCCAAAACTTGATGTTCCTGAACCCAGCTAGGTAGAGATTAAACCTCCGCTTTCTTTCAACGATAAGCACATTCTACTATCACTATCACTTAACGGTTTGATTTTTTTCGGTAAGGAATTCAAATTTATGTCAAAGTAATGCATAATACAAAACAAAAATCTGAATTAATCCACCTAGCGGTGATATCAAGCCTTTCTCATTCGAGTTTTATTATTTGTTGAAACAAATTTGCCAAAAAACTTCAAATTTTCGAAAACAAATTTCATCTTGTTAATTCATAGTTTACTTTAAATAATAAAATTGGGTTGCCAACAGCACAATTATACAGAACATTTTGAACTAAACATTTATACACATACAAATATGCACAGATACCCCCACACACACATACAAATTATATTTAAAGAAATATGTTTCGAGTGTATCAGGTGAATTTTTTTTATGATTGTCACTGTGGGTTTTTTAGGTATCGGCCGGGAATAAACTTCACATTTTGTTTTTAAATCCAAAACTGCGGCTTTTATCTTTTGGAATACATCCCAGAATTGGCAAATACGATCCAATAAAGGTATTTCCACTCTTTGCGTTTCAAGATAGCGATGTTGCATATCAAGTAAATAAATTTCATAATGATAAAAATATAATGTATGAAATTTGACATAATATTTTTCAAGTGAGTGTGCTAAAGAGGTAGCAAAATGGAATAAATGATTTCTTATTTTGAATAATTTAATTCCTAGCAACGCCAAGAATGTTCAACCTAAATGAAAATTAAGTTGAGGCCTCATTTTTTGTTCTAAGCAATGGGTTTTGAACAGTTTTTGGGTTACGTTTCTTTCCAAATCTTTTGAACCACATAATAAATTAATATGAAATAAATTTTTTGTTAGAGACAACCCGTTCGTATGACAGCTGTTTTGTTCAAATATGTTATGTAATCTTTAAGACAAGAGACTTCCGTTATTTTTACAATTTGATACATAATTATTAAAGTTAAAGTCTGACTGTAATAGAATAATTTGGAATCTTTGGTGCAAGTAGACCTTTTATCTGACTCTAAGAACGCCAAAACCGATCTACTTGAGTGAGGTTAAAAAGTCTTCGGAGTACATTACTTTTCATAACTTTTGAACCACATGACCAATCATTATGAAATTTATTTGGTAAGGGTTTCGAAGTCAATCCATTCATTTGATTCCAGTTTTGTTCAGATTGGCTGTATAAGTTTCTTTGGTAATGAAGTTTTCACATTTTGTTACATAACGGACAAAGGTACAGTCTGATTACAGTGTAATTAAATTGTGTATTATGGGGTAGCTGGACCTTTCATTTGACACTAATTTTGTGAAAATAGATCAAAGCATCTCTAAGAAAAATGAGTGAGTTTAAGCAGTCTTTGGAATATGTTTCCGTGATTTCACATTTTCATACATAACATTAAAATTCAATAGTGTTTATGGGGCAATTACACATCCGTACAATAATTATTTTGTGTAAATCGGTCCCGAAAAATGAGTGAGTTTTAACAGCCTCCGGAACACATTTCTTTAATTGACTTTTGAGACCAGTTTTATAACAATTGGTTGCGTAGTTTAAGAGATAATGAAGTAAATGAAGAGATAATGAAGATAATATAGGATTTTCTCATTTTGACACACAGTGCCTAAACTAAAACTACGAAGACAATGCAATTCAATAGCATCCTATGAAACCACTAGACCTTTCATTTGCAACCGATTTCGTGAAAATCGGTTCAGCCATCTCTGAGAAAAGTGAGTGAGTTTAAGCAGTCTTTAGACTATGTTTCTTTTTATAACGGGATCTCACATGTTTATTAATAACGGACAAAGTTATAGTCCGATTTCAATGAAATTCAACAGCGATCTATGGGGCAACTAGACTTTTCATGTATATTATGGTGTAGCTGGACCTCTCATTTGATACTAATTTAATGAAAATAGATCAAAGCATCTCTGAGAAAAATGAGTGAATTTGAACAGTCTCTGGATCACATTTCTTTACATAACTTTTGAACCATATGTTCAATCATTACGAAATCTATGAATTAGGGGTTTTGGAGACAGCCCGTTCATTTTACACCAGCTTTCTTAAAATCGGTTTGAAACATAACCTCTAAACCAAAAATCAGATTATAATGAAATTTAATAGCAACCTATGGGCAACTAGACCTTTCATTTGCAATTATTTTTATGAAAATCGGTCCAGCCATCTCTGAGAAAGTGAGTGAGAAAAAAAAGTTGCACATACACACACATACACACAACACACACCCACACACATACCCACAAACACACACAAACACAGACACACATACATGCATACGTACAGAAATTGCTCAGTTCCTTCGAACTGAGTCTAGTGGTATATGACGTTCGGCCATTGGGGCCACTTTTTTACCTTTGGTTTAGGAGAGAGGCAAAATCGTGTGAATAACGTGAATATTCTTTTACTGTTCCCTCTTTTTAGATTAGTTATTGTACATGGTTCGAATACACTTCTAAAATGCGTTAAAAAAATAGAAATACAAGATATCCTTTCCTCAATCAATTTTTATTGGAGCAGTGTTTATTGAGAACCTTAACGACGTATTAACTGGGAGCACACTCTCTTTGTGCTGTATGACAAGCTTGAGACGTTTTTCAATAATACTACAAGGTATATAGCCCTGTAACTGTTGCTGCCGTATGCAAAATAAAGGTAACATGTTCCGCAGTGCCTGGAAGATGACTCGTATGCAGCTCTCGTTTCTCAATGTCGCGTACCTTTAACAGCTATACTCCACTCGCTATTGTGTGACAAACTAGACTGAAGCTGAATTTTCTACACACAGTGTTTTGTATCGAGTTCAGCGTAGAGCAATCAGGGCGTGGCCACGCCGCTTAGAGAGAGAGAGAGAGAGAGAGAGAGAGAGAGAGAGAGAAACAAAACAAAACACCTTCGATACTACTGAGTGATTTTCATAAGCATCAAAAGAAAGTTTTTGCTTTCCCGATGCGAAAATCACTCTGGCTCTCTGATTAACTAATTTTCGTTACTAATATTTGACTGATAACGGTGTTCGAGTGCGCATGTTAGCAACGAAGATTCATCCTGGAAAAAGGATGCACCAACACCACGCATCGTGCGAAGGCAACGAGACCACCGCCGAGCACCGATGACCTGAATGCGACGCAACACATGTTGCCAACGAGTAGACCATCATCGGGCATCAGTGACCTAGTCACATCGCACCACATGCTGGCGATAGCATTCTGGGCGTTTATAAACATCGGGCGAACACGAAGTGAACTGTAGGTTTAGGGTAATATAATTTTAAGGAAAAATAAAGCATTCATTCGATATTTGTCTATAGGAGTAACAAGTCGTCTTTTTTTAAGAAAGAAAGAAAGATAACTGGCGCCCAACGTGAAGCCTTCGTCGCGAGTGCGGAATTGTATAATCGGTGCTGCAGAAAACTCTTAAAAAGTGCAGTGAAAAAATTCAATATCAACCTGCATAATTACTGGTCCAAAGAACCAGCTCCACACCGAGAAGCGAAGCAGCGGGACACCGAGAAAAATAACTCAATCGGCACAAGGGCCCTTAGTAGCGGATAGCAAACGGGATAATCTCAAAGTGCCTGCTCCTGCATCCCCCACTAGTAACGAAGGATAACACCCCCGGACAAAAAAAATCCAGTATTGAACTATGCTGGTAAAATTCATGTGAGTAATTTTTCAATTCTCACTTTTTAATTTGAAGTGAATATTAAAAAAGTCCAGACTAGCTGGCAAAGTGAAACGTATTTTATTTATATAAGTAGAAGAAAAAAGTTATTTCATAATTAAGAAAAAGAGTCGATTAGACTTTTACTTCGGTAGAATAATGCCGAATCCAGCTCCGAACCCTGTAGAGGAAGAAACCCCTCCATTAACGATGCAGCAGTTCATTGATATTGAACGGCTTCCGGATTTCATCCGTGACCTCCAACCTTTTGATGGAAAACCAACAGAATTATTGGCTTGGTTAACCGATGTGGAAGGTATTTTTGGCATGTACCGAGAAGCGGGTGCAACTAATGCTCAACTCGAGTTAATACAACGTTCGGTTAGTAGGAAGATTAGAGGCGAAGCCGCCGATATCTTGAACTCGAACAATGTTTATTATGATTGGGCGGGAATGAAAAGAACTCTACTTCTCTATTATAGAGATGAAAGAGATCTAAAAACTCTTGATTATGAATTAAGTTCGGTGAGAAAGTATTCCAACGAAAGTTTGAGTGGGTATTTTTCAAGGATTAACGAATTATTATCATCTATAGTAGCACAGCTACAAACAGACGAAAGATTTTTCCAACACGCGGAGTCACACATTAATTATTTTCGTGACAAAGCGACGGACGCTTTTATTAGAGGTCTAGAAAAACCTCTCTGTCAGCTATTGAAAACATTTAACCCAAAAACGCTGAATCAGGCGTACCAGTTTTGTTTAGAGTACTACAATTTAGATGTCAGATCAGCTCCCTTTCAGAACGAACATGCGACCATAATACCCAAACCGAGAGACTTGGAAGTTGATAGAACACCTCCAAGGACACCCCTTAGAAGATACCCTCCCGCTCCGCCACCAATTCCAGCACCAAGACATTTTGAGCAACATAGAATGCCACCGCACCCCGGGCAAAGCTGCCGACCTTTCTTCCAGAATCAACAAGCAATACAACCTCCTCCTAGGCCATTTTACCCGAAACCTCAGCCTAGGCCGGAACCAATGGATATTGATTATAGTATTCGCACACGAAACGTCAACTATGGTAATCGCCCGAACGACATGCAGAGATTTCACCCACAACCAAATCAGGTGCCTTTCAAAAGGCAAGCTCACCCAATTAACCTTACCCGAAGCTCAAGCAGAACAATTTAATGATAATGAACATTACAATGCTCAAGCGTTCGACCCATATTCACAGTACGACGAACATCAGCATGGTGAATTTCATAATGAATACGAAGAGCAAGCGAAACATTTTTCATACAGTGACCAAATGCCTTCAACTTCAGCGAATTTTTTAGATTGGAACCCAAGTTGATGCGGCCTAGTTTACCTTACATCAACTTGAAAACGACAACAGGAACATTTCGATTTTTAATCGACACAGGAGCAAATATAAACCTGATTAACCCGAAACTTGCATGGGCTTACAAAAGCAGCAGACCATACAACTTCAGTGCCAACGACATAACCAGTGCCAATGGTACATTCAATGCCACATCTGCTATCGATATAAATTTTTTCTCACCAAAAATCAACCATGTAGGTACATTTTTGTAACATAAATTTCACCCATTCTTCTTTGGAATTGTTGGAACTGAAATTCTAAACGCACTCAACGCAGTTATAGACCTTTCTAACAATATACTACACCTCTCAAAAGGAAACGAAAAATTACATGTTCCACTCGAATCTTATTGTCCACAGAAGAAAACGTCCAATAATTTAACACGACAAACGCCACACAGCGAAAACCATATGCAACAGACAATTGAAAATGACCTACTCCAAGACAACAATTCAGGCAAAACACAACCTACATTCAGAACGGCTCATCTTTCAAACAAGCGTAAAAAAACAGTTACTCGAAGAACTGAACGAACATGTGGAAGCATTCCACACACCCGACTCAAAGTTGACCTGCAGTACCGAAGTAGAGTGTGTCATAAAAACAACCGACAACATACCAGTCCACCAAAAGGTTTATATGTATCCGAGGGCATATGCCGAGGAAGTAAACAATCAAATCAACAAATTGCTTCAAGACGGAATAATACGACCATCACGTTCTGCTTGGACGTCACCTGTCTGGGTGGTGCCGAAAAAATCTGATGCGTCGGGAAAAAAGAAATTTCGATGGTAGTGGATTACCGTAAACTGAATGAAAAACTGTGTCAGACCGGTACCCTATGCCAGAAATAAATTATGTAATCGACCAACTGAAGGGTCAAAAATTTTTCACCACCCTCGATTTAGCATCCGGTTTTCATCAGATAAAAATGAGAGAGTGCGATATCGAAAAGACACCTTTTCAATTAATAACGGTGAATACGAGTTCACACGTATGCCGTTTGGCTTAAAAAATGCTCCCGCTACATTTCAGCGTGCCATTGACGACGTATTATGAGAGTTTATTGGGAAAATATGTTATGTCTATATTGATGATGTAATCATTTTTAGAAAAACTTTGGAAGAAGCCTTAAAGAATATAGCTACAATTCTGAAGGCTTTGAACGATGCAAACTTAAAAATCCAGCTTGATAAATCTGAGTTCTTACACAACGAAATTGAATTTTTAGGTTATATTATTTGTGCTGATGGTATCAAACCTAACCAAAACAAAATCGAGGTAATTAATTCATACCCAGAGCCAAAGAGTTTTAAAGAACTTAGAGGATTTTTGGGAGTGATGGGTTATTATCGTCGATTTGTCAAAGATTTTGCAAAAATTACGAAACCATTAAAAAATCTCTTGAGGGGGGAGAGAACCCCCAATTCTAATAAAAAAAATTCATTGAATGATAAAGAAAGGCAATGTTTTCAGAGAAGAAAAGCCTGCTTTCGTCATCTGATGTACTCATTCACCCAGACTATAATCAAGCTTTCATTTTGACAACAGACGCTTCCGATTTTGCAATTGGTGCAGTTCTGTCACAAGGAGAATTAGGGAAAGACAAACCTATTCACTTTGCCTCTAGAACACTTTCAAAAACCGAAGAAGGATATTCAGTACCAGAAAAAGAAATGCTTGCCATTTTTTGGGCATTGCAAACGTTTAGAAACTATCTCTATGGATCGAAATTTAAATTTTAACCGATCATCAGCCACTAACGTTCGCTTTATCTCCAAGAAACACGAACGCCAAGCTAAAGCGCTGGAAGGCATATTTGGAAAAGCACGACTACAAGATCGTGTATAAACCGGGGAAGACTAATGTAGTTGCGGACGCACTCGGCAGAATTGTTTGTTCAATGACGGGAACACAACACTCCACAGACACTAGTGATGACTTTTGTATCGTTTCCACAGAAGCACCGCTTAACGTATTCAAACACCAAGTGATTATTAAAAAAGGACCAGACCAAATAGCAACAGAAGAGCCATTTCCAGGCTATACTAGGATTACAGTACAAATTAACGAAATTAATGATTCTACTTTATTTCAGGCCCTGAAAACTCATTTCGTTCCCACCAAGGTTAACGGATTGTTAACGTCTGAAAAAATAATGGGGAAAATCCAAGAAGTCTTCAAAGATAAATTTGGAATCAGTAAGACGTTAAAAATTCGTTTCACCCAAAAGCTTTTACAGGACGTCAAAGAGGAAAATCTGCAATGGGACGTTATAAAAAACGAACATCTAAGAGCCCACAGAGGTGCAGATGAAAATAAACAACAAATTCTTAGGCAATTCTATTTTCCTAGAATTCAGCCAAAGATCAAAGAATTCATCGCAACCTGCCGCATTTGCCACGAAGGCAAATATGATAGGAACCCTATCCATTTCCCTCTCCAAAAGACTCCTATTCCAACTGGACCATTCCAAATCGCCCATATAGATATTCTTTTCTTAGAGAACCTGCGTTTTCTTACATATATTGATAAATTTTCAAAATTTGCTCAGATCAAATTAAGTGAATCTCGAGCTGCTATAGACCTAACCCCAGCAATAAAAGATATCCTTCTAAAATATCAACCACCAAAAGTCTTAGTTATGAATAACGAAAAATCGTTCATGACGGGAGAACTTGTGCATTTTTACAATACTTATGAGATCGAACCGTACGTTACAGCTACCGGTCGCAGTGAGATGAATGGAATCGTTGAAAGGTTGCATTCTACACTGTTAAAAATATATAGGATTCAAAAAGCAGAAAATCCTGAGAAGTCCGTGATCGATCTCGTAAATATTTCTATCCATAAATATAATTCCACTATCCATTCATGCACCAGGTTTACACCATACGAAATAATCCTACCATCGAACAGATCACAGACGATTGTTGAGACCGTTTTTAAAAATCTCACCATTTAACAGAAAAAGGACTTATCGTTACAGAATAAAAATAAGACGGACGTTGCAATTGACGACAACATAGACGCCTTTGAAAAAACAAGATGAAGAGTCAAACACTGCAACAGATATAAACAAATCAAAATTGCGAAAGTCAACAAAAGTACTGTTACCACACCTGACGGAAGACGTATCCATGAAAACGATATAAAAATTAGAAAAGCCTAACTTTCTGTCTACCTTACAGACTATTACTCTTATTCATCACCCAAACATCGGAAACTAGACAAGACGCAAAAATCGAACTACGGGATTTGCGACATCAGCCAATTCTGGTATTTCACCATGGAGAAGGACGACTCAGACTGGACTACAAATATTACATCCACCATTTCAATCTCACCATTATCAGAACGCAAATCAATAGCCTCCGAGACCAGTTTGAAAACTTTAGTCCAAATCAGTTTACAGATTTGATAATAGAAAAATTTAATGAAGAAAAATTTGCCTTAAAGAGTATAGACCCAGTTAGGAGATATAAACGTTGGGACAGTTTAGGAACTTTTTGGAAATATTTAGCAGGTAGCCCAGATGCCAATGATTTGCAAATTATAAATTCATCTAGGGGTACTGGGGGTGGGCCCGGCACTGAGGGTAAGACCGTCACCCCTAGGATTTTACTAGAAAACGCTAATTAACTGTGTTTTGGAATATGTGAAGTGTTGGTATTTAATATTTTAGACATTTTAAGACACATCGAAGCCACCGTGAAACGACAAACGTCAAAATAATAGACAAAACATACGATACTGCAGCTAAGAGCAAGCGCACCGGCGAGTTGCCATTTGAGTTGCTATTTTCACAACGCTGGCCGTTGCTATTTTGGATAGCAACCGATTTTCGCACCGGTCGTTGCTAATGGGGATTACCATTTCCACTATTTCTTTTTCACACCGGCAGTTGCCAATTTCTGAAGACCGTCACTAGCCAGCGTTGACAAAATGTTTGTTTGTGATGTATTTTGCTTTTTTTTTGCGGATCTAGTAATAACCAACTTATCCGTCAGTCAATCGTTTCCGGAACGATCTACGTTCTTTCTACTTTATAAAATGTTCCCTCCATTTCACGTAACTTTGTTTTAACTTTGTTTCCGTTTTCCCAAGTTATCGATGGCATAATTCTTTTGCAGATATTTGTACTTGTGCGTACATAATTTTTTTCATCCTTATATGTTTATTTAAAGTAATTCCGTAAAACTGGGCACGTCCCGCAACGTTGGCTTAAATGACTATTCTACTGAAAGCTGGCGAACTGTCATTAGTTGTATTCTGTATTTCATGCTGTCTCGGTTCCCACAGTTTGCTATTAATATTTGAAAATTTGCCGCCAAAAAGAACTTGAATATAAACGCGTAAATTGTTTTTGATTATTTGATTGATTCTAGTGATGAAGAAAGTGCTTTCGCAGAACAAATTTCTTATACGCTATTAAGAAAATGATTTTTGGAAAGATTAGGGGCGACTCTCAGCCTAGTAAATAGCCAAATATTGTCCGCCATACGGAGGAAGGTGCCATACAGCGTTTTAACAACGGTCTATACCGATGACCATTTCCCACGCCGCTTTCGAAAGTATTTTAGGTTGTTTTTGAAGATTGAAACAGCGGTAAAGGAGAAAAATGGTTTTTTATACAACGACCGAACGAAACGGGAAAATAGTTGGTAATACTCCAGAGCAGATTTGCTTAAACCTTCCAGGTTTATTGAATAATATTGGCCAATCTTGTTAGCAATCACAGGAATTCGATCTGAGGTAAATTGAAGCGATAAATTTGTAGAAATACTCTTTTTAATAGAATGTATGCTGTCGGGGTAACACCGTCACCCAGTGAGTGGGGTAAGCCCGACATGGTCTGAGGCTAGTTGGATGTTACTGACACATATTTCTCATCTATTACCGATGTCTCGCTGACAAATAAATTAATTAATCGACTTAGAACCATGCACTAAAGCTCATCTGTGATTTATGAATGATTCCAAGGGTTATTAGAGGTGCCAAATGTACTGAATCAAATCACAAAACTGACGGCTTTCCCGGTGGTATTTGAAATATGCTCCAGTGTGGTCAGTTTGATCCTGGCTTCAATGAAACTAGTTAATAAGATGATTTAAAGTGCCACATGATAGGCTTGCCGAGTATCAAATTCTTTCATTGTTTATACATAATGTTCACCGGAGCTTGTTCCGGCAATCTGCCCAGAACCAGCTAACCGACAACAACCAAACTCAACAGTAACATACAGAAATGTAAGATCTCTCATTCGGCGGTTTCCGAATTCAAATTGGCTCAGTTAATTCGAGTTAATTCATAAATAAACTTAGGTGCCGGTGTTACCCCCAAAGGGTGCCGGTTTCACCCGCACTGATTGCTAAACGTCGTTTTTATCTTAGTTTCAAAATTTCACTATTCCTTGTAAAATAACAGTTTGAAAGTACTGAAAACCTTCATATCTTGTAGAAAACAATCTGGGCAATGATTCTGTGAAAGAAATATAACAATACTCGCCGTCAAGTGCTACTAAAGAATCATTTTCCTTAGGGGGCCGGGCTTACCCCCAGTACCCCTATGAATAATCTTATCATCAATAATAACAAACAAGTAAAAATCAACCGCGAAATCAATTTACAATTAAAGGAGGCTATGTTTCAAACAAAAAAAGCGATTCAATTGTTCAATGAAGGATCTATCAAAATTTATTGTACAAAAATTTTATGCCACCTTAACTGCCGTGAGATGACATTGTGACGTAGATCCAAATGATCAGTTTTTCAGTACGGCCCAAAAACGAAAGAATTTTTCGTCACTTTTGTATGGAAATGTGTGCCAACGTCACTTTGTTTTTTTTTTTTGATTGTATGTAACGTACGAATAAGTAACAACGAAAAGGAAAATACCAAAAGATAGGTCTTCGAATAATGAACAGATTGGCATGAAAAACTCTAATTCGAGAAAGTGGCACTTACGTCACTTTGTCATCTCACGGCAGTTAACTACTTGTCTGAAAAACTCAACCAAATAATTGATACTATAATGTTAGCCAAATTAGGATTAGTTAACGAGAAAATTTTAAGTCCAAGAGAAATAGATATATTAATTACAGACTCAGCTAGAGAAAATATAACAGTTCACACTGCAGTAGAAGCCACCAACTTCGCGACGACAGTCGTAGCATCAAATAATATGGAGATCGCACTTATCATCCAGATGCCAAAGCTAGATCCCAGAACTTTCAGCAAAGTACGCTTGTTCCCAATCATACACGAAGATAAACAGATACATACACTTCATCCATTTTACTTAACACATGATGATGAAACTTATTAAATTAATTCAATCGAACCAACTATATTTTCCGTACACGAAATTCAACCGGATAATTCAACATGTATACCCAAGTTGTTGAGAGGAGAGCCTGCGACTTGCAATCATACTTCGAACCCTGTCGAAGAGGAAATCGTTTTTCTCGACGAAACACACATACTGGTAAACACTATGAGAAATTTTACACTATCATCAACCTGTGGAATTCCAAACAGAACTCTTTCAGGGTCATTTCTCATTTCTTTTAATAACTGTCGTTTATATATAAACGACGTTTTATATATTTCGAAGACTCGAACATTGCCAGGTTATCCAATCCAACTTCATATAGACGGAGTTCATATCGGAAAGCAACGAGAGATACTTAATCTCAGTATGGAACACCTTCATAATCTTCAATTGGAGAATCGGAAGGAGTTGGAATTGCTCCGGTTAAATAGTACCAGTTTGCAGTTCCCTCATTGGAGTATCTTTGGAGGAATGGCAATCACGTCATTTATAATCGGTTTCGTATTTTTCTTGAGTTATCTCGTCCACAGAAACAAAACTCTTCGAATCAACTCCAGTAATTCAACTCAAGGCCACAATCCAACAATAGAGTCCGGAATGACGCAGCAGCTAGCCGACCTTCAACCCAGGTTCAGAACATTGACAACCCAAGACGTGATTCGGATGGAACCGAATCTTTAAGGGGGGACGAGTTAGCAACGAAGATTCATCCGGAAAAAAGGATGCACCAACACCACTCACCGTGCGAAGGCAACGAGACCACCGCCGTGCACCGATGACCTGAATGCGACGCAACACATGTTGCCAACGAGTAGACCGTCATCGGGCATCAGTGACCTAGTCACATCGCACCACATGCTGGCGATAGCATTCTGGGCGTTTATAAACATCGGGCGAACACGAAGTGAACTGTAGGTTTAGGGTAATATAATTTTAAGGAAAAATAAAGCATTCATTCGATATTTGTCTATAGGAGTAACAAGTCGTCTTTCCTTAAGAAAGCAAGAAAGATAACTCGCACAAAGAGACAATTAAACCGGAAAATCACTCAATTTAGCAGTAAAAATTCTTGAAATCTTTATCATCTTGCTGTGATAAACTATTCATAGCCAACACTACCGTTTGCCTTTGGTGCGCCCTGGTCGTTATTGTAAAAATGATAATTAAGAAATAGATGAACATCATTCCGCGTCGAATAATCTACAGAAACGAACGTGCAAAGTGGTCGTTCCATTACAATCCGGTCCGTGTGTACAAATAGCGAATCAAAAGAGTATATAATTCACGCTCAAGGCCAAACTAGATAGTGAGTTGTGTCTCTACGATTTTGTACCCGGCTCGCTAAAGTGGCTGTATTGGTGCAAAAATACCGGCTGCAGCTTTGATCTGTGCACAGTGAATAGATATTTTCTTTTCAAAGCTAACAGTTGACAGTTGAGTTGTGTCGCTGTGTAGAGTGATCTCACACACGGCTCGCTGCTGGTGGCTGTTTGGAGCTTCTGTATTGGTGCTGCTGGCTGTAACGGGTGCAGCTTTGAAAGATCGGACAGTCAACCCTGCTGGAAGGAAGAAGTAAAGAGATACGTGTTCTTGTCGGCGCTATTGCGCTAGATTTAGCGCGATGGATGTAGATCGCTCCACCATCCCCGAGCCCCTCCGACCCTGTCCCCCCTGCCTTCAGTCCCCCTCGCTCCAGGCTTTACTCGGACGGATCTCAGGGCAGCTATACTGTTTTCTTTCGGCCAAAAGCAGGACCGAAATCGAAACCGTTAAACATCCTGCAGATTTCGAAAGACCTGACGAAAGGGTACAAGGCCTTGACCGAAATCTCCAAGATCAGACCCAACAAGCTCCGTGTCGTGGTCAGCGACCTGGAACAGGTCAACGCTATTGCTCGCTCCGAGCTTTTCGAATATCGCGTTTATATACCCGCACGAGACGTGGAGATCGTGGAGCGGTTTTGGCTGGTTCAAAAATGCTTCGTGTCAAGACGTAAAAGTAAAGATCATTGATTGCAAGCAATTGCGGTCTGTGTCTCTTGTCGACGGAACAAAAGTGTACACTCCGTCAGACTCGTTTCGTGATACGTTTGCCGGATCTGCTCTTCCTAGCCACGTCTCGATCGATCGGGTTCGTCTGCCTGTGCGATTGTATGTACCCCGTGTTATGAATTGCACCAATTGCAAGCAGTTAGGCCACACAGCCGTCTACTGCTGCAATAAGGCACGATGTAGCAAGTGTGGAGAAACTCATGCGGAAGATTCTTGCAGTGTAAATGCTGAAAAATATATTCACTGCGGGGTAAATGCGGGGTGTACATGCAGCGCAGAGATAAAATCAAGCGGTCGCTTAAGGAGCGTTCAAAGCGATCTTACGCTGAGATGAAGAAGACCGTGACCACTTCTACCATAACATCGAACCTCTTTGATCTGTTGTCCTCTGATGAAACCGCTTCTGACGATTCACCAGCGGGAACACCTTATGCCAATCCTGGAGAGTCTAGAAAGAGGAAAAATATTTCCTTTCCTAAACTTCCCAGAAAAGGTCCTAAGATTTCCCAAAGTGAAATGAAAGTTACAAACAAACCAAACAGTGCTGCGGAAAAACCGAAGCAAACTCCTCCTGGGCTTGCACATTTAAAGTCCCAGAAGGAGTTCCCAGCACTGCCAAGAACATCTAAAACCCCAGTTGTTCCTTTTGCACACCCAGTTAATGAAACAAACTCTGGTTTTGTGAAATTCTCTGACATTGTGGACTGGATTTCTGAAACTTTCAATGTACCCGACCCAATTAAAGTTTTTCTTACAGCATTCCTCCCAACAGTTAGATCATTTTTAAAGCAGTTGACTGCCCAATGGCCCCTCCTTGCAGCAATTGTATACTTCGATGCCTAATTCATCTGCGTATATGAAGGATTCTATCTCTGTCTTACAGTGGAATTTGTAGAAGTATTTTACCAAAAATGGATTCATTTAAAGTTTTAATAAATAAAAACAAATGCGATACATTTTCCCTTTGTGAAACTTGGCTTACTTCAAATATTGATCTCAACTTCCATGATTTTAATATTATTCGCCTAGATCGAGACACCCCATATGGAGGAGTACTTCTGGGGATTAAAAAGTGCTATTCTTTCTATCATATTAACCTCCCCTCGATTCCAGGCATTGAAGCTGTCGCATGTCAAATGACAATACAAGATGAAGAGCTTTGTATTGCCTCAATATATATTCCTCCCAGAGCAACGGCTGCTTTTTATTTAAGGACATCCTTCACGGAAGCCTGGAATGGCGGTTCAATGGCTGCCTATCTTTTTTCTCGCTCACTCTTGTCTTTTCAAAGAATAAAATTTTGATGCGGGGAAAAAACATAAAAATACCTTTACACTAATCTTCTATAGAATGATAAAACTGCTACTTGTACCTGTTACGTACATAGAAAGCTTCTGCATGTATTATAATAGTGCTCATACACGTCTAACCGCACTATATCGAGATACATTCTGTGAAAACTAAAACCAAGGTGTAACGTCGGAATGAAAGATTTCAAACGTTAATACTGATGTAACCACATGATGGATCACAATAATCAATATGTCGTTGGATTGATAAAATGATGGACAATTTTGTGATTCTTCAGTTATCATTATCATTTCATTATTAAACAGTGAAAATTTCATAAAAGTGTCAAGGCCGAATTTTCACGAACAATGTACCAATCACATGCGAACACGCCTGGCACAGACTTCATGAGTAGACACAAACTGCCTGCTGTGATATACTGTATAGCAGTGGCAAAAAAAATTGACAGAATCACCCCGTCCCAGTAGGTCAACTGATTTTTGCTTCCATGAGACTAGACTATTTTGATGTCTTGAAGGTAAAGCTTTTTCGAAAAGTTTGTAACAACCTCTTCTATCAGACAGTTCGATCGATCTGCTTTTAAAACGTTATTAAAACTGATGTCTTGAAGGAAAACATGCTGTCACAGGCAACAATACTGTACCGAGCAATGTATGAATAGAGCGCTGGTCACTCGTCGTCTATCAGTGCAGAAGATTTAGCAGGGTATGCAAATTTGGTGCATTGTACAGTTGAAATGCGTTGTTTATTTCTGAACTCTACACTCTGTTTTTCTCAGATTTATCAAAATAACTAAATATAGGGTATTTAAAAGATAATGGAAAACCAAAATGCTCCGTACAGATCTTTGAATAGGTAGTCAAACGAGCTGTACTGATGATTATATTTTGATAGTTAAATGAATTCAATATGACAATCATAGTTGCATCCCGTGGTGGCGGTATAGAGGAAAACCAAATTCATTTTTTCTTGATATTAGAGTTCCGACATTTGTATTTGCATTTTTTAATTTTTTGCATTATCTACATTATCTACTGGAAAATATTACTTTCCATAACCTTACTTGTACTTGTGCGATGATTTTTCCACGAGCTTGTAACCGCAAAAAAGTGACATCTTTGCCGCTTTGTGATCGGCGAGTGAGCCATCTTCCACAAGACAAATAAATATAGAAGGAAGTTTAATTTCTACTAAATCGTACTAAATTTATAATTTTATGGAAGGTTGCCTTTTCGCGTATTAAAGAAAATTGACTATATTAGACTGATAGGTGTTCATCAATGTTAAAGAGAATATTTTTTCTTCTAAAATAGAGTGCTGCAAATAAATAATCAACATACAGACCTCGTTAGATTCTGGCAACACGCCAGAATTTTTTCTGTTGCCAAAATCGAACGGTTCTATTTTCATGACTTCTTTTACATTTTATTTTTTTTTTTCTTCACAAATGGTCTTTTACATTTTAGGTGGTCAAAGACGACCTCAACAGTAGAAAAACCACACACTTAAAATTTATTGCCGAGTCTCGGTAATTTTTGCCGAGAACGGTACCACTGAGTGCTCGGTTTAAAAAATAATGACAGCTGTCAAATTTTGCCGTAAATCTCGGTTCAACCTAATTGATATTTCGGCATAAATTATTACCGAGCTCTCACTGCCGGGATTACAGATATTTTGTGCTGAAATTTCAGTTAGGAAAACCGAGATTTACGAAAAAATGTGACAGCTGTCATTCTTTTTTTAACCGAGCACTCAGTGGTGATGAATTTAGGCTGATGACCTAAAGACTTGATATTACCACCCGAGTAATTAGAGACATAGTTCTGCTTTGATCATGATCGTTATATTACTGGAACGTATTCCAGTCATATCTCAGGAACCGTTTTAACGATTCCGGTTATCCGCTTCTGCAACAAAAAGAACCAAAATATTTTTCTTCGAATGATGTTGAGCCTAAAGTGGTTAAAATCAATCAAGAATCCGCTCGTTTTTTGGCACATGTAAAACGAGCTTAAATCAAACAGAGCTTCAAAAGGAAATATGAAACTATTATAGTCCTACGTCAACTATGCGGTCGTGTCTTGGATACCACCCTTCTACTATTTTTCTCACTTCTCTGTCTTCTTTTTCGCACATTTGCTCTTACTTCATCAACTGCACTTTGCCAACATTTTTTTTTGTAGAATGAGCATTACTACACCCCCCAGATTTTTTCCACACACAATTTGAACGATTTGAACGATTCACCATTGACTTCAAACTTCTAGGAAGGATGAAAAAACATTGTAGTGCAAAATAAGTTTGCTCAAAATTTTTCTAACGCGGCGTTAGACACTGTTTGAGAGCGAAACTGCCGAAGGCATATTGTATGCTTGTATTGGTGTGCTCAAACAACTAGTCCGACCAGCGTTGCCAGAAGCACTCACGTCCTTTTAACGATTAATATTTAGAATAACGTTATTTATGCTCAAAAGGTGTGTTTAGAATTAAATCATTGCATACAGATTTGTTTCTTTTATCAGTGTTATTGGTTGATCGTAGTTTAAATCATATTTTTTGTGATATTTTCAAATCTTAATTGATTACTCCAATATATAATACTCCTCGGTACCAACAAATTGGCTGCACTGTATCAAGAATCCTGGCTGTCAGAAATGTTTACGTTCTTCGCACAGAAAAGCTATTGAAATCCCGTAAATTGAAAATGCCCCGTTACAATAAAAGGAAGATAGCATGTTTGGATCGCGAAAATCGCAAAAAGGCGAAACTTCCGGGAACCAACTGGACTGTAGGAAATGAACTTCCACCGGACATTGCCGCGGAATTAAGACCCGAAGGTAAGTTGTATAGGACTTTGCAATAAAAATAACGTTGAATGCTATGGTTACAGAATTGCAACTTGAGCATTTTTCGAGTAATCAAGAAAATCCAGCATTAAGCCCACTACACGACCTAGTTTCAAGTGGATGTATGGCTGTTCGCATTTTGGACATCAGTTTTAATCTATCCCTCGAATCCGCAAATGAATTATTTTGCGAAGGGATAGAGCAACCGTTATTGTTTTTCGGTATGTAGCTTTTGATTCAAACTACTTATTGAGTTTTAACTAGTACTGTTTTCTACTTTTGATGTAGAGCTCGCCACAGTTAATGCATCTCAAATCAATTTTTTGGAAGGCACGGTGGAATATTCGTCTATTTCAAATAACCTGGTAGAAAATGAAGTACTTTCAGTAGAAATCCAAAACATTTGAGCCCAAGCCAAGCGACATGTACGTTAGCTTCAGGTACGTATATTTTAAAGTTTGAGAGTCGTGTGAATTTGGGATATTAGATTATCGTTAGGATTAGTATTGCAATTTCATTGTGCGTTTTTTTTTCTACCCGGGGGCTACTATGATGATATATATGATCTTCAACTTTATCCAACGATTTCGAATAGCCAGTCTATTGTTTTCAACATTGAAAATATTCCACAGAATGCCATAAGTGCTTAGATAGTTTAAGCTTTAAAAAAATTACTGTATTTTTTTATTAGAGTCTCTAAACTAGCCCCGTAGTGCTGTTCCTTGTTCGGTTCCCACTCGTTGGACTCCCGTTCGTTGGGCTATAGTTACAGAAAGCAAACGTCATTTCTGACAGCAAAGTCCAACTAGTAAAAGTATTTCACAAAGTGGGCTATAAATTTAGAGCAATAAGTGCAACAAGTAACAAATTCGATTGTACTCAGGAGAACTTTTAGTATGAATTCTCAGCAAACATGTTTCAGTGTCTAAAAAATGATCGAAAAATCAATGTTTAGCATGAAACGTTACAACAAAAAAAATACGGTCAGCTTTACCGCAATAAAAGAAGTTGGTTTATCATGTAAGGACGATGATGAAAAAGTGGTTTCATCTGTAGTTTTCAATTAAACATCAATTATTGATTTTAATTTTAATTTTTCCAGACATCAAAGCAACCGAACGAAATGGGAACATATTACATGAAGTGCTGTCTGATTGTGAAGCTTCATCGAATAACAAAGAATATGGTAATAGCTCCCAATCCAGTAAATATATTCGGCTGGCATGGTCGAAAACTATTATCCTTGCAATTCCTAGTGAAACTAACGGCACTGCGGTTGATGAAGGTTTGAAATGCAGTTGTGATGCATGTTTGTAATGGGAATCATACTACAATACTTCAAAAATTTCTAACGTTGCTGGTGAAACGTTTCAACTCAACACACTACCCTTATCAATGGAACCTAGAAATCAGTCTGAAAACTTCAAAAAAATGACTGAACGGTAGATCCGTTTGCTTGGAGATATTAACTCAAAACGTCGGTATAAGTACCGTTCAGGCCCGGTCTTGAAGACGGGATTACATAGGACCAAGCAAATAGGAAAAGTTTATATAAAAAGGTAAGTGATTTCAACTATGATCAATTATACAAAATGTCAGTCAACCGAATCTTAAAAAAGCTTTCAGGCAATTGATTCTGATAATTGATTCACTGAACCAGAAACACCAGGTTAGAACCGTATTAATGGTCGAAGACTTGTCGAATACGACTATCGATATGCCATTTATGAGCAGACAATCATTTGTTAAGGATGAAGTAGTCATGGATTGTATTATTGAACGCGCTTTAGAAGAATCTACTAATAAAGCAATTGAAGAAGAAAAATGTGCTATTTTGAAAGAGCTTGAGGTGGAAGGGACGCCTCATGCAGAAAATGAATTAGTAGACGGTTGTGCTGCTCTAGACGGTTCTTGGGGGCAGCGGTCTAATGGGCACCGTTAAAACTCCGCATCGGGATGCGCTGCCATTATGGGCATTCGCACTAAGAAAGTTTGCTACGTAGGTTGCAGAAACAAACGTTGCAAGCTATACAACTTGAATGTACAAAGGAGTGAGAAAAATTTGAAGCTAGGCAAACATAAGTATTACAGAAATTTTAAGGACGCTTCTAATGCAATGGAGCCAGATATCATCATAGATGGTTTCAAAACACTACGCAACAAGGGAATCATCTTCAAAACGGTTGTTACGGATGGAGATTCAACTACTGTGTCCAGACTCAAAAATAGTTGCAAAAATAGTTATATATATATATACGAACGACTTCATTGACTATTTTAAAATCCAATATGGCGACTTCCGGTTTCTGGAAAACAACATATAATGACCGAACACCACCCAATATGGGTATTTCTGGAATCGAAATGATCCCAAGAGACCTTTAATCATACAAGACACTGTTTAGAAATCCAAGATGGTGACTTCCGGTTTTCAAAAATCTCCAAACATCACCGAAAATGGGTATTTCCGTTATCGAGATGATGTACATAGTCCAAAAATCGACCCCTGACGCCATTTTTCAATCCGAAGTAGCAACTTCCGGTTGTGGCAGAAAGGACAAAAATATTTATTTCGTAGTCAAGATGATGCCCGGAGACCGGAGAACATATCCAGACGCCATTTTGCAACTCAAGATGGCGATTTCCGGCTACTGGAAACAACCAAATACCACCTAATATTGGTGGTGCACAGAAGCTAAAAATTGACTACAGACGCTATTTTTAAATCTGAAATTGCAACGTTAGGATGCTGGAAAATAGCCAGAAATAATCATTCCGGAATCGATATGATACCCAGAGATTGGAAATCAAATCCAAATGCCATTTTAAAATCCAAGATGGTGATATCCGGTTTCCGCAATACTGAATACCGAATACCAGGCGCCAAATCCAAGATGGTGATTTTCGGTTTCTGGAAAACACCCAAAATAATGGGTGATAGTTATAGACATAAACATGTTAATACAAGATAATCCATCATAATTATTGAACTCATCTTTTGTAATCGTTCTCGAATGCAATAATGCAAGCTATGTTACAAACAGCTTTATGTAGCTCTACGTCAAATTTGCGGTTGTGGCTTTGAACACAACATTAAAAAATGAATATCTCTTTAAAATTAAAACAAATTGGACTTTTACTGATACTATTGATTTAGCTGAGCTTTTATACTACGATTCTCTACGCGTATTTTCCAATCAGCGGTTTTTTGACGTTGGACTAACGTCTATATCGAAGTTAGGCACCTGAATTTGAAAATCTAGTAATTCAACTGGGGAAAACCAGGGAAAAGTGGTCAGGTTTTGAGCGCTTATATATCAGTCATTTCTTTTCAGAATTTCGAGGTTTTGGCATCAACCGATCAGAAATTCTTTTACGGTTGAATTTATGTAACAAAAATAACCTATTGTTCGAGATACACTATTGAAAAATTGATAAATCACATCGATTGTCTAAATCATACCGAGCAACCAATCACCACCCCTCTTCACAAGCACAGTCGACACTAACGGATACAACCGATCTGACTTTGTAAACAGTCTCACAGCTTTCAACCAATAACGAGCTCGCTTTCGGTAGCTGCAACAGGTGTTTCAACACCGTTTTAAAATGCTTCTTTTATCATTACCACTGAACAGATTCTAAACACCAATGGCTTGATTGATAGGGGAAATATTGCGCAAGATTGTCATATAATAATTTAAATATGTTTTCGATACTAAACTAGTTAAAAGTTGTGTTAAAAGTCGTGCACATTCAACCAATCACAAGCTCGCTTCTTGTTTGCTCGCGGATGGATTTTTGCTTTGGGCTATATAATAGCCTGTGTCGTCTCATAGCAATCATCAGTTAACAAGTGAAAGGCCACCAGGCCGGTTTTGTATAATCAGCAGCGGTGGCTGATTCCAGCGGCCAAACTGAGCTGCAGCAGAACCAGAGCGGTGGTATCAGGCAGCAGCGGCGGAGGTAGTGGGAAGCTGCATTTCTTCATTCAGTTCGGTGCTCCTTCGATCTGAGTTGGACCCCACCAGCGGTAATCCAATTCAGATATCGTTGGGTGAAAACGTTGGGTGTGTGTGCAGTGTGCACATATAGCGTATGTGCATCTGTATTGCTATGACATTTGCGATGATAGGGATGGCGCTGTTGCGTGTGTATGGCTAGCTATAGCGTGTGTAAGACACTAGCATGTGTAGCATATTATGGCTATTGCGTGTATATCTTCAGCGTGTGTACGGATAGTTATAGCTTGTGTGTGGATAGCTGCTGCGTGTGTAATGATTAGTTATAGCGTATGTATGGACAGTAATAGCACATGGTTGGATAGCTTATGCGTGTGTATAGATAGTTGTATCGGATGTATGGAAAGGAATAGCGTGTGTATGGATAGCTATAGCTACAGCGTGTGTATGAATAGTTTTAAGGCGTGTTTAGATAGTTATAGCATGTGTGTGAATAACCATAGCGGGTGTTTATCGAAGATTATTATTGTCATTGAAAATATTAAAACGTCTTAACGAACACAGTTGTGAATTTGATTTTACAGCAGCGATTTTAACTTCTTCAGCCAGTCTTTATTTATCGAGGAAAAATTACTACCTATGAATGATCAACACTTATTTACTAGAAATTTGATTTAGATCAAAACGGGTTCTTTTGAGTATCATAAGTTATTGGTAAAAAGAGTTGCAAGTTTTCTCAATGAGCATTCATTAAATTTTCGTTTTTGTTTCTCGGTGCGCGGTTTTGATGTTGTTTCCGCACACAGAAAAAGAAACAAACTTGTCGCTATCGTGAAAAATAACAAAACAATTAGAAATAACAACTGAAGAAGTTAAGATATTATCCTGTCACTCGCCCAAACCTTGATAACAACTACCGAAAAACGTGTGATTGAGCTCTTGCTATATTGAGTTATTGAACCAAACGTTTTTTTTTTCAAATACATGAAGTTATATGCTGGGCTGGAACTAACCTAGCATGAGTTTTATCGATTAAATGTCAAACAATTTTCAAATTTAAAATTTTCGGTTGAATCGTTCTGGGCTCCAATTTCAGATAGTTTCGTAAAGTTTGCTTTTTGCTTAGACAGGAAAATTTTACCAATTCGCTCAATTAAATGATTGTCTTGGTAGTGCAGCAAACAAAGGGTCGATTCGAATATGTATGAAATGACAGCGATTAAATAAAAAATATCCATTCTTTTAGTATATATTATTATTTATAACGTTTTAACGTCTCAGCATCCAGAAATGCACTGTTAGATAAAATTGCAGCAAATACTAGAGTTGCAATTCTCTCTATTATTTGTTTTAATGGAATATAAGAATACCGTAGTCCAACGTCATGCGGTCGTGTCTTGAATACCACCCTCCTACTTTTTACAAGGTACGTATACCCCACGTTAAAACACTGACTGTATAGGCACCAACATTTTTATTACTAGATTATCTTATAATGACGAAAATAATTGTGGTTATCACAATGAATGAATACCCATTTGTTTGTAAAATACACTCTTCAAATTATTTCTTTATAATCGAAATAACCGACTGCAATTCATTCATGTTTGGTATGTGGGTCTTTTTGCACGTGTTGCTTGATTAAAGACTTGGATAATGCTTGAGCTATTTCTAGCCAAAATAATAAAGTTTTTGGTTTTTCGATCAATCCACCTAACAGTTAGATAAAAAAAATATTTTTTTCTAATTTTCAATATACTGGATTGCTTCCTTCAGCAAAGTTGGGGAAAATTTTAAAAGAAAAACAATTGCTGAATACTGCGATGTCCTATCTCTACGTTGAAAACGACAAAATAGAGTTTTTTGTGGAACACCCCTCCTTGAAATCAGTTTTTTGTCTATTATTTTTTCTGTGATTGAGCAAAACTAATATTTTAAGATTACTCTCCGTAATCGAAAACCCCTATGTACAAATTTTCACGGTAATCGGTCCAGTAGTTTTTGAGTCTATAGGGAACAGACAGACAGACATTCGCATTTATAGATAGATATATATATATATATATATATATATATATATATATATATATATATATATATATATATATATATATATATATATATATATATATATATATATATATATATATATATATATATATATATATATATATATATATATATATATATATATATATATATATATATATATATATATATATATATATATATATCCATCCGTAACAACCGTTTTGAAGATGATTCCCTTGTTGCGTAGTGTTTTGAAACCATCTATGATGATATCTGGCTCCATTGCATTAGAAGCGTCCTTAAAATTTCTGTAATACTTATGTTTGCCTAGCTTCAAATTTTTCTCACTCCTTTGTACATTCAAGTTGTATAGCTTGCAACGTTTGTTTCTGCAACCTACGTAGCAAACTTTCTTAGTGCGAATGCCCATAATGGCAGCGCATCCCGATGCGGAGTTTTAACGGTGCCCATTAGACCGCTGCCCCCAAGAACCGTCTAGAGCAGCACAACCGTCTACTAATTCATTTTCTGCATGAGGCGTCCCTTCCACCTCAAGCTCTTTCAAAATAGCACATTTTTCTTCTTCAATTGCTTTATTAGTAGATTCTTCTAAAGCGCGTTCAATAATACAATCCATGACTACTTCATCCTTAACAAATGATTGTCTGCTCATAAATGGCATATCGAGAAAGGAAAATAATTCATGAGCCTGTGTGTACGTACTCCCACTACACAAAATTGCCCAGTCAACACTCAATCTCAGGCGTTTCTTTAATGTAGGTTTTTCCGAAGATCACTTGCACTTAACAAATATCGTAGAAACCATAGATATGAAATCTTCTTGCATGGGACAAAGAATGCCAACGCATTGCTGGGAATGACAGGCTTGAGTAGGCAACATCCTTTTCATGAAATAGTCGTATTCGACAAGTCTTCGACCATTAATACGGTTCTAACCTGGTGTTTCTGGTTCAGTGAATCAATTATCAGAATCAATTGCCTGAAAGCTTTTTTAAGATTCGGTTGACTAACATTTTGTATAATTGATCATAGTTGAAATCACTTACCTTTTTATATAAACTTTTCCTATTTGCTTGGTCCTATGTAATCCCGTCTTCAAGACCGGGCCTGAACGGTACTTATACCGACGTTTTGAGTTAATATCTCCAAGCAAACGGATCTACCGTTCAGTCATTTTTTTTGAAGTTTTAAGACTGATTTCTAGGTTCCATTGATAAAAGTAGTGTGTTGAGTTGAAACGTTTCACCAGCAACGTTAGAAATTTTTGAAGTATTGTAGTATGATTCCCATTACAAACATGCATCACAACTGCATTTCAAACCTTCATCAACCGCAGTGCCTTTAGTTTCACTAGGAATTGCAAGGATAATAGTTTTCGACCATGCCAGCCGAATATATTTACTGGATTGGGAGCTATTACCATATTCTTTGTTATTCGATGAAGCTTCACAATCAGACAGCACTTCATGTAATATGTTCCCATTTCGTTCGGTTGCTTTGATGTCTGGAAAAATTAAAATTAAAATCAATAATTGATGTTTAATTGAAAACTACAGATGAAACCACTTTTTCATCATCGTCCTTACATGATAAACCAACTTCTTTTATTGCGGTAAAGCTGTCCTCTTTGGAAGCACACCGTTTTTTTTTGTTGTAACGTTTCATGCTAAACATTGATTTTTCGATCATTTTTTAGACACTGAAACATGTTCGCTGAGAATTATATATATATATATATATATATATATATATATATATATATATATATATATATATATATATATATTTATATATATATATATATATATATATATATATATATATATATATATATATTTTTTTTTTTTTTTTTTTTTTTTTTTGTTTCAGGTGAAGGGGAAATTTGCATCCAAACCCCTGAGGTGACCAACCTCAGGGAGTGTGGGGTTGGTTTGAATCAGTGACCGGACCCACTAAAACCCCTTCAGTCTCCAGCCCATAATACTCCCCGGGACCACCGCTAGGTATTGCTTCGGGGAGCGGCTTTTGTGCTCTGTGCACCCTCTTGGTTCTTTAGGTCTTTTTGCTAACTTAGCTAACTAACCTGGAGACTGGCCGTTAGCTAACACTGGCGTGTCGGTGGTCAACCTGTCGCCTGTTTTGCAATTCTAAAACTATTTGAGAGGCGGCTGTACAAACCGCCCTCCAAATGTTTGGGTCTTTACACATCCTCCGAACTAGGTTGTCCGGAGTGGTGTCTGGCCCGCTCACTACCATCATGTCGCTCCGCGCATGCACAAAACGAGGGCACACGAAGAAGACATGCTCAGCAGTCTCTTCCGCATCCGCGCACTCGGGACACATGGGGGACCCCGCATGCCCGAATCTGTGTAGATACTGCCTAAAGCAACCATGGCCTGACAGAATCTGTGTCAGATGGAAGTTCACTTCTCCATGGCGCCTCCCGACCCATCCGGATACATCCGGAATAAGTCGATGCGTCCATCTACCCTTCGCGGAATTGGACCACTCCTGCTGCCATCTGATCATCGAGAATGATCTTCTGGTACCTCGTATGCCCCTTGTGTCCCGTTGATCGAAGCATTCTACGTCCTCCTTAATGGCTATGCTGATAGGCAACATGCCGGACAGGACGCAGATTGCGTCGTATGACACAGTTCGATACGCGCTCGCAACCCTCAGGCACATGAGCCTGTAGGTACTTTCCAACTTACTCCGATGTTTACTAGTACCTAATGCTTTGGACCACACTGGCCCGCCATATCTCAGTATGGACGAAGTCACGCTAGCTAGAAGTTTCCGCTTGCTGCCGTACACTGCTGAGCTATTGGACATCATGCGAGATAATGCTGCAATAGCCATTGAAGCCTTCTTGCAGGCATATTCGACATGGCTCCCGAAGGCGAGCTTGTCATCGATCATCACCCCCAGCAGCTTCAGGGAGCGCTTAGAGGCGATGGTGCAATTCCCGACACTGATCAACGCCTGTTGCTTCGACTTGCGGTTATTGACAACTGAAATCTCCGTCTTATGATGCGCCAGCTCCAGTTTTTTGGAGCGCATCCAGTCCTCGACGACGCTTATAGAGTGCGAAGCCGTCAACTCAACCTCCTCGATCGACTCGCCGTAGACCTCAAGTGTGATGTCGTCCGCAAATCCAACGATCACAACCCCTTGGGGGAGCTTTAGTTTCAGCACTTCATCGTACATGATATTCCACAGTACCGGGCCCAGGATGGAACCTTGTGGAACCCCTGCGGTAATTGGGACACATTTTTGACCCTCGTCTGTGCTGTAAACTAGCACACGATTCTGGAAATAATTTTCCAGAATCCTGTACAAAGACACCGGAATGTCTAGTTTCCGAAGCGAGTGGGCTATGGAATCCCAGCTAACACTATTGAACGCATTTTTCACGTCCAACGTGACGATTGCGCAATAGCGAATGCCCCATCTTTTACGCTGGAGTGCTACCTCTGCTGTTTTGGTGACGGACAGAATAGCATCCACCGTAGACTTGCCTTTTCGGAAGCCGAACTGGTTACTCGACAGACCGTTTGCACATTCGGTGTACCTAACCAGTCTATTGAGAATAACCTTCTCGAGCACCTTACCCGCCGTATCGAGCAGACATATCGGTCTGTATGCCGACGGGTCACCAGGTGGTTTCCCTGTCTTCGGCAATAAGACCAGCTTCTGTCGCTTCCATCTGTCTGGGAATGTACAGTCATCCAGGCACTTCTGCATGACTTCCCGAAATAGTCTGGGGGCCTCTTTGATGGCCTTCTTCACAGCCAGATTCGGAATCCCATCCAATCCCGGTGCCTTGCTCACCTTCAGGGAGTTGGCGATCGCGATGAGTTCCTCATTCGTAACCGTTTCCGCCTCCTCTGCCTCGGCACGGCTAACGCCGTCACTCATATATTGGGTGTTCGGCAGGTTGGCCGACCACCTCTGGTCTGAGTTTGAGATACTGGAACGTCGGTGAAGTGACTCGCCAGCCGGAGGCCAAGGATTTGGCTCGTGGCGTGGAAAGAGTCCCTCTATGATCCGCTCAAGCATCGCTGGTGATTTTTCTGCGGGCGCCATCGCACCCTTAGTCTTGGCCATCACCATCCTATAGGCGTTACCCCACGGGTTAGTGTTGGCACTAGCGCACAGTCTTTCGAAGCACGCACGTTTACTAGCTTTTATTGCTCTCTTAAGCGCCGCTCTTGCGGAACTGAATTCCCCTCGACGATCTTCCCTTTCTTCGTCGGTTCGCGCACGTTGAATCCTTCTTCTCGCTTGAAGACACGCTCTGCGGAGGTCCGCTATCGCGTCGGTCCACCAGTAGACTGGTGGCCTTCCATGCCTAGGCTGGCGGTTCCTAGGCATAGTGGCGTCGCACGCCCGCGAAAGTATGGCAACAAGTTGATCAGCGCTCGGGTTACGAATTCTGCTTGCCTCGTGTTCTAGTCTAATTGCTTCCGCAAATACCTCTTCGTTGAAGTGTGGTATCCTCCACCCGCGAGGAGCTGGAGTGTTAATTCTACTCGCCACATGCGGTCTCGTTTTACAGTCTACGCTATAACAGACCGCCAGATGGTCGCTATGAGTGTAGCCATCGTCTACCCTCCAGTTCGTGATCAATCCTGGACTACAGAATGTCACATCGATGATCGACTCCGCGCCGTTTCTACTGAAGGTGCTCTTCAAGCCGACGTTGGCCAGATCTATGTTGAGCTTCGCCAAAGCCTCCAACAAGATCCGGCCTCTCTGGTTTGTGCGTCGACTTCCCCACTCAGTTGCCCATGCGTTGAAGTCGCCCGCCACTACCAACGGTGATAGACCGATCAGCTCCCCGGTGGCTTGGTCGATCATCCTTGCGAACTGCTCGGTAGACCAACGAGGCGGAGCATAGCAGCTGCAGTAGTACACTCCGTTCACCTTGGCAACCGCGTATCCTTCGTTTGAAGTTGACACTATCTCTTGAACCGGGAACCTGCTCGTCGTCCATATTGCCGCCATACCGGACCCGTCCGAAATCCAGTTACCGTTTCCGGAAGGAATTCGGTAGGGGTCCGAGATTATGGCGATGTCCGACAACGACTCAGTGACTGCTTGGTATAGCAGTTGCTGAGCCGCGAAGCAGTGGTTCAAATTTAGCTGTGTCACTCTCACGCCCGTGGCTTGCTAGTCGGCTTACCGGCCGTGCACCTCGGGCCTCCCATTATGTGCTTTGCGTCACGCTTCCCGGCGCACGCCAAGCACTTCGGGGGCTCTCCGCAGTCTTTGCTTTTGTGGCCTGCAGCACCACACCGCCTGCATAGGGAGCTCCTGTCAGGCCCCTTGCAGCTAAAGGACTTGTGTCCTTGCTCGAAGCATCGAAAGCAGACCTCCGGCGGCTGGTAGATGCTGAGTGGGCACATTGACCAGCCCACTTTGAGCCTCGCTACCTTTAGCGCCTGGTTTGCGTCTACTGACGAAAGCCTGACAGTGGCGGTCTGGGTTCCTACTGGGCCTTTGCGCAGTCGAACTGCCTCTGGTGCCACAACCACTTCGCACTGCTCCTTGAGGGCATCCACGACTTCGCATGCCTCGGTGACTTCGTCCAGGTATTTAAGTTGTAGGGTTACCTGCGACGTGAGTGCCCGAACCTGCACTCTATCTCCAAGCGCCTCTTGGGCCAATGCCCGATAGGCTGGGCCCTTGTTTCTGGCTTCTTTGCGGAGCTCAACGATCATTTCTCCCTTGCGGGATCGGCGGATGCTACGCACATCTGCCCCCAGATCTTTGAGCTTCGCATCGCCTCTCATTGCCTTAAGGACTTCCGAGTACTTTGACTCTTCTGTCTTAAGGATGAGTGCGTCGCCCTTATTTTTAACTTTCTTCGTCGCAGGATTTGTAACCGGATGCGGTTTTTTGGCCACCACTTTTTGGTTCCTACTCCTTCCCGGAACCGTTACCCACGG
Organism: Wyeomyia smithii; assembly: GCF_029784165.1. Classification (NCBI taxonomy): domain Eukaryota; kingdom Metazoa; phylum Arthropoda; class Insecta; order Diptera; family Culicidae; genus Wyeomyia; species Wyeomyia smithii. The sequence continues at coordinate 130,818,626 of NC_073695.1, forward strand.
GTTACCGGGAGCCTTCTGCTCCTTGGCTGCCACCGTGGGCGTTGCTTGCGCCACTCCTACACCGGTCTGAGGGCTGTTTGCGATTAAACGCTTCTTGGTGCCCCCGGGGGCCGTCTCTCCCGGGGACTGTCGCGTTCGTTTGGCAGCTGGCCCTGCCGCGCAAACCGCCGCAAACGTGCTAGCGTCCGTTTGGACCGACTTCGTCGCCAGCTCGGTCACCTTCGTCTCCTCTTTCTCCGCAGCCGCAGCTTTCATTTCGAGCTCGGCGTGCTCCTTTTTCGCAGCATCGACGGAGGACCGAAGCATGTAGAGGGCCTGCTTCAAGTACTTCGTTGTATTGCTGCGACTTTTCGCAAACTCGATTATAGCATCGAGCTGCTCAGACAGGGCCACTACCCTCGGTAGCGTGTCCCGCTGTCTTCCGACCGCCTTTAATAGCTGTGGACCAGCCACCGCGATGTCTTGCGTAGATCCGGTAGGCGTACTGCCTTTACCGTCTTCGCAGGCGACCTTCACTGCATCCGTCTCCACTTTTCTAGGCGGAGACCGCTGGATGCCACCTCGCGCAAATGGGTTTTCCAACCCATCTGCCCCCATCTCCAGAGTTTTGTTTTTCTGCATTCTTGTTAATTGGGTCCCCCTACCAGCCGCTATCCTTATCCATAATGGAGTAGTCGCCTAAATGGTCCCAAGGTAGTCTATGCCGGAGCAGTGAGGCCATGGCTAGGGGCGGCTGCCATAGCGCCTTATGGGCAACTATGACACCCCCGACCGGCGCAAGTCAGGAAAAGACATCTGATCCTACTCCTGCCTGGTTCCCACCAGGCAATGGACTCGGAACGTACTGGAAGGCCTGCCAGGTTTTACGGGACGGAGACCCCTGCACCGGTTGTAATCTCGCCGTTTCAAGCCGTTATCACACGACATTACTAAGGGAGCTCGGCGCAGGTGCCAGCCCAAAATCATGGTACGAAAACGAAATCCGACTCGTATCCTATAGTGATGCGACCAGTTGCCGTAATTGGGAACATTACTGGCATCAGTCCCAATGGGCGGTATAGTGCATTTGGGTGGTGGGAGCGGCACTACTCGCTCCGTCGGAGCTGCTTCCGGCCAGTGTGGCTTTTGCGAGAATTCAGCGGCCCAGTGCCTGAATCTCGCCACGACCTAGGCTAGCTCCCGCTGATGGTCCGGGACTGCTTGCTAGCAGTGAGCACTTCCGTGGCCTTCGGTGATCGCCAATTACCGACCCGTGGTGGCATACAGCTCTGCCAATATATATATATATATATATATATATATATACATATATATATATATATATATATATATATATATATATATATATATATATATATATATATATATATATATATATATATATATATATATATAATTCTCAGCGAACATGTTTCAGTGTCTAAAAAATGATCGAAAAATTGGCAGAGCTGTATGCCACCACGGGTCGGTATTTGGCGATTACCGTAGGCCACGGAAGTGCTAACTGCAAGAACGCAGTCCCGGACCATCAGCGAGAGCTAGCCTAGGTTGTGGTGAGACTCAGGCATTGGGCCGCCGAATTCTCACAAAAGCCACATTATCCGGAAGCAGCTCTGACGGAGCGAATAGTGCCGCTCCCACCACCCAAATGCACTAATTCGCCCATTGGGATTGATGCCAGTAAGTTCCCAATTACGGTAACTGGTCGCAACGCCATATGATAAGAGTCGGATTTCGTTTTCGTACCACGATTCTGGGCTGGCACCTGCGCCGAGCTCCCTTAGTAAGGTCGTGTGACAACGGCTTGAAACGGCGAGACAACAACCGGTGCAGGGGTCTCCGTCCCGTA
>NC_073695.1:131120974-131205974 GCF_029784165.1 Wyeomyia smithii
TTTTGACCGACCTGCCCACCTTGAAAATACCAGCGAGGAATCCGAACTTCCTCTACTTCGGGTAACCTGGCGATCCACTGATTCCATTTTTCAGTGCACTCTCGATCGATTTGCTGGTCCCAATCGCAGCCACTTCGCCACAAGTCCTGGATTAAAAGTTTCCTGAAGAACGTGAGGGAGGACAACAATCCTAACGGGTCGAAGAAGCTCATGACACAGCTCATGACTACTCTCTTTGTCGGTAGTCGCTCACCGGAAAGATACGGAACAAGCTCGTCCTTCAGCTTTGTAGAGAACGAGAATTCATCGCTGGCCGAATTCCACACGATTCCCAGCACTCGCTCGTAATCTGCTTCTTTATCTTCGCAGAATCGCACGCACTGACCAGTTTTCTGCCCGCCCATAGCTCCAAGAAATGTTTCTGAGTTGGACACCCAGTTCCGCAGCTCGAATCCACCCTTAGAATGCACATATCGCACGTCTTGCGCCCGCTGCACTGCTTCTTCAACAGTTTCGGCGCTGTCGAAATAGTCGTCGACGTAGTGGTTTTCAACGATAGCCTCTGCAGCTTTCGGGAACTGTTTTGCGAACTCTTTTGCGTTCCGGTTTTTAACAAACTGCGCCAGCGACGGCGAGCAGGTGGCACCGAATATCACTACGTCCATGACATACACCACCGGTGCCGACGAGGAATCATTTCGGAACAAAAAAATCAGTGCGTCTTGAACTGTCCTACAGATCAGACGTTTTTTCGGTTGCTTGTGGACTGGTCTTTGACTGCCTATAGCTTCAAAGTTTGTGTTTTGTCAGTGTGTCTTTTTAAGACTACCTGAAAGTTATTTCCCATCAGTCTTTCTCAAGACTACTTACTTTTGAATTTAACATTTGTTTTAACTTTTTTCGTATCACCTGAAATGGCTGGACGGAAAAAGAAACCTCGCATCGCTGCGGGGAGGAAAAGAGAGGCATCTTTTTCTGACACTTCGAGTGTCTGTAGTGACAATCCTTTTGATATTTTGCCTGAGCAAGAAGCTGGTGAAATGGAAGTTACCAATAATGAAACTATACAAAATATAAAATCTTTAAAAAAGGAGAAAGTTCCACCTATTGTGGTAACTATTTCTTCTGAATTTAATGTATTCAAAAAGGAACTTTCAACGTTTGTTTCTGACGTTAAAGTTACCTATCAAATTGGCCGTAGAGGTGAATGCCGCTTATTAGCCGACTCAGTAAAGGGTCGTGATCGTCTTGTTCAGTATTTAACTGACAAGATGTACAAATTTTTTACATATGACACCAAGAACGCCAAGCCGTTCAAGGTTGTCTTGAAAGGTCTCACCAACGACCAAACCGTTGATGAGATCAAACTTACTTTAACAGAATTACTTGGCATAGCCCCTACCCAAGTAATTCTAATGAAACAAAAATCACGAGGCGAAAACAGTCAGAGAACTGGAATTTCCCTTGTTAATTATTTAATTCATTTTAACCGCAATGAGGTTAACAACTTAAAATTTTTTGAAAAAGCACATGCTTTGTATAATGTGCGTGTAAAGTGGGAAATTTATAGGAAGTACGGCGGAGGTGAAAAGCATATCACCCAATGCCGTACTTGCCAACGTTATGGCCATGGTTCCAAATTCTGTAACATGGACCAAAAATGTCTTAATTGTGGAGACTCTTCTCACAAAAAGGACACATGTCCTGTGAAAGAGAGTAAAAATTTTCGCTGTGCGAATTGTAACGGCAACCATATGTCAAATTTTTATCAATGCCCAGTCCGTTTAGCAATTGTTAAGGCAAGGCAAGGTAAACAAAATTCAATTTCTCAATTAAAACCAACTTCAAAACAAAATTCTCCAAGCGTACCAGTGACGCATAGTTTACCTACTCCTTTGCATACCCGTTTAACTTATGCACAGGTTACAGGTAGTTCGAACATTATACCACCTAGTGTTGGTAGTTCGAAAATGACCGTTAATATGGGTAAGCAAAACACGCTAGAAAATAATTGTACACCTATTACTCCAGCTAATATTGCTGCCGAAAATATTTTTTCTAATGTCAACTGCCTGGGGCCTATTACGGCAGGTAAACTTTCTTTTTTGCAACAGGCAATGTTCGATCTTATGAACGCCATGTTGCAGGCAAAATCAATGTTTGAAGCCATTCAAATAGGCACAAATTTTACTATTAAAATTGTTTCTAATTTAAAATTTAGCAATGATTTTAAATAAGACAATTAAAATATTAAATTGGAATGCTCGCTCATTGAAGGCCAATGAGAATGAGCTTTTTAATTTTTTAACAGTAAATAATGTGCATATTGCAATTATTACTGAAACATTTTTGAAACCTAACATTAAATTAAAATATGATCCCAATTACGTGGTTCATAGATATGATAGGATTCAGGGTTCCGGCGGTGGAGTTGCAATTGTTATTCATCGCCGAATCAAACATCGTGCTCTTCCCCATCTTGAAACGAAAGTTATTGAAACTTTGGGAATTGAAGTTCAAACTGAACTTGGGATTTTATTTATTGCCGCAGCATATTTACCATTTCAATGCACACGCGAGCTCAAAAATGATTTTAAAGGTGATTTACAAAAACTCACCAGAAATCGTTCGAAATTTTTCATAATCGGCGATTTTAACGCTAAACATCGTTCATGGAATAATTCTCAAAGTAATTCCAATGGCAAAATTTTATTCAATGATTGTTCTTCAGGATACTATTCTATTTTGTCTCCGAATAGTCCTACATGCTTTTCTTCTGTAAGAAACCCTTCAACAATTGATTTGGTGCTAACAGATCAAAGTCATGTATGTAGTGATTTGATCACACATGCTGACTTTGATTCTGACCATCTTCCAATAACTTTTTCTTTATCACATGAATCAGTTTTAAACCCTATGAGCTCTGTTTTTAATTATAACAAGGCTAATTGGGAAAGATACAAAACTCATATTGAGAGAAATTTCAATAATGAGCTTGATTTGCAAAACGAAGTGAATATTGATTCTGCTTTGGAAGCATTAAAATGTGCAATTGTTGATGCCAGGAATTATTCTGTTCCAAAGGCTCAAATGAAATTTGATTCACCAATAATTGACGAAAATCTTCAACTTCTAATTCGTTTGAAAAATGTCCGCAGACGTCAATATCAACGTTCTCGTGACCCTGTTTTTAAAACTATTTATAAAGATTTACAGAAAGAGATTAAACATAGATTTACTCTTCTGAGAAATCAAAATTTTGAGACTAAAGTTGAAAAATTGAAACCATATTCAAAACCATTTTGGAAGCTGTCGAAGATTCTTAAGAAACCTTCAAAGCCTATTCCAGTTTTAAAAGATGGTGAACGTTTTCTTGTATCCAATGAACAAAAGGCTCAAAGACTTGCTCAGCAGTTTGAGAGTGTTCATAACTCAAATTTGAATTTTGTGAGTCCAATTGAAAATGAAGTCACACGTCAATTTGATTTAATTTCTTCCCAGAATTTCTTACCTGCAGAAATAATTGAAACTAACTTGAATGAGATTAAATCAATTATTAAAAATTTCAAAAATATGAAAGCACCTGGTGACGATGGAATCTTTAATATACTAATCAAACATCTCCCTGAGAGCACAATGGAATTTTTAGTGAAAATTTTCAATTGCTGCTTCAAAATTGCATATTTTCCCAAATTATGGAAAAATGCAAAAATTACTCCCATTTTAAAACCGGATAAGAACCCAGCTGAAGTTTCAAGTTATCGACCAATCAGTTTGCTTTCTTCAATAAGTAAACTGTTTGAGAGAATTATTCTTAACAGAATGATGTCACACATCAACGAAAATTCAATTTTTGCAAATGAACAGTTTGGATTTCGCCATGGGCATTCCACAACTCATCAATTGCTCAGAGTTACTAATATGATACGAGCTAACAAATCTGAAGGTTATTCCACTGGAGCTGCTCTTTTAGACATAGAAAAAGCATTCGACAGTGTTTGGCATAAAGGTTTGATTGCGAAATTGCAAACTTTTAATTTTCCAATTTTCCTAATCAAAATTTTAAAAAATTATCTCACTGATCGAACTCTGCAGGTTGTCTATCAGAATTCAAAATCTGATAGATTTCCTGTCAGAGCAGGTGTACCTCAAGGTTCAGTCTTGGGTCCAGTCCTGTACAACATATTCACTTCAGATCTTCCTGATTTGCCTCCAGGATGCACAAAGTCATTGTTCTGCGATGACACAAGCATTTCCGTAAAAGGAAAAAGTCTTCGTGTCATATGCAGTCGATTGCAGAAAAGTTTAGATATTTTTTCTTCCTACTTGCAAAAGTGGAAAATCTCTCCCAATGCTTCTAAAACACAAATGATAATTTTTCCGCATAAGCCTAGGGCTTCTTTCCTCAAGCCAAACAATAATCACGTTGTCAAGATGAATGGGGTTATTTTAAGTTGGTCCGACAAGATTAAATACTTGGGACTAATTTATGATAAAAAACTTATTTTCAAAGAGCACATTGAGAGTATACAAGCCAAGTGCATCAAATATACGAGATGTTTATATCCTCTCATTAACAGGAATTCTAAACTTTGTTTAAAGAACAAACTTTTGATTTACAAACAAATTTTTAGACCAGCAATGCTTTATGCTGTACCGATCTGGTCAAGTTGCTGTTCAACAAGGAAGAAAACGCTCCAAAGGATTCAGAATAAAATTCTGAAAATGATTTTGAAGCGTCCTCCTTGGTTTGGTACACTCGAATTACATAGACTTACTGGTGTTGAACCATTAGAAGCTATGTCAAATAAAATTATTAACAATTTTCGACAAAAATCGTTGCAATCCTCAATTGCTACGATAAGCTCTCTTTATAGCCAATAAGTTAGCAATTAAGTTAGTTGTAAGTTTACTTCCCCTTTTCTGACAAGTAGGTTTAAATCCCTACGAATGATAAGTCCTAATTGCGAAAGCAAACAAATCCTAACAATTAAAATTACAAATTTCTAACAGTGTTGAGAAGTCACCATTTGTGATTGGACACACATACTCATTATTTACTAATATTTATCATAAATACTTAAGCTACTAACAAATCCCCCCTTAAAAAAAAAAAAAAAAAAAAATTTCGGAACAAAAAACGTAGCACTCGCTTATCAGCTGTCCGCATCAACATCTGGTGGTACATCTCCTTGATATCTGCGCCGAAACCGATTCTCTGTTCACGGAACTTGCAGAGTACCGCAGGGAGTGTGGTTAGCATGTCCGGGCCCTTCAGAAGTTTCGAGTTCAGTGAGACTCCTCCAACTTCTGCTCTTGCGTCCCACACCAAGCGATATTTATTTTTCCTCGGGTTGTAGACAACGTTCAGGGGAATGTACCACACCTTATTACTGTCGAACTCCGCTAACTCCGCCGGTGTGGCTACGTGTGCGTAACCCTTCACCAAATAGTCGGCAATCATGTTGCGAACCTTGTCGTACAGTTCAGGATCTTTCTGCATTTTTTTCTCCATACACTGCAGACGCTTCACTGCCATTGGATAACTGTCGGGAAAACTGGGGTCGTCCTCTGCCCATAGCAGGCCTGTCTCAAAACGATCTCTCACTCTCACAGTCGTCTTCTCCATGATCTCCCTAGCTCTTCTGTCTTTCTCTGCTTCAGGCAGCAACGCGGCCGAAATCCCCGATTCTTCCATTGTGTAGTTGCTCCTAAGAAGGTCGTGGAGCTCCTGATTCGACAACACACTGCACGAATGGTGCCCGATGGTTGCGCTGTCCAATGCTCCGGTGCCCGTTGGACCATAGACCGTCCAGCCAAGCTTCGATCTGACCGCTATTGGCTCGTCCGGTCGACCTATGCGTGATTCTATCGGCGCGTACAGGTGGATGTCTTTCAAACCGATGAGAATCTGCGGTGCGGCTTGCTGAAAATCGGCTATCGGTAGACCACGTAAATGTGCATACTGCTTCACGATCTGCGACAGGGATAGGGAATGCTGCGGTAGTTTCAGGCTCTCTACAGTGTGCGCACTCTTTATGTTGAATCGCTGCGATGATCCTAGGGCGGAGATGATCAGATCCACTCTGTGAGTCTTTCTCGACCCGGGATACTCCGGCTGTCCATGTCACTCGTAGTGGTTGGATCGATCCACGTACTCCCAATCTGGTAACTAGTGACTTTTCCACCAGTGTGTAAGAGGACCCCTCGTCCAGAAATGCGATCGTGTTCACGACGGTATTTCCGCAGTACATCGTGACCGGCATCATGCGGAAGATTATAGATGTCTTCGGTATAATGGTGTGAATATTGCAATTCGCTGATCGCTCCGGATGGAGAAGTGGATTGTGCCGTTCATTGCAGCCTTCGACGTTGCAACGGAATTTCAGCTTGCACGGGAAATTTCCGTGCTCATTCAAGCACAGTTGACATAAATTCCACTGTCCCACAGCTGCCCAACGATCAGCTAGTCGAAGTTTGCGGAATCTGTCGCTTCCTACGATACCGCACCCATTCCATCTGCGTTCCTGCGGGCAACTTGTCGGTCAACTCTTGGATGAGCATCGGGTTCACCAGATGAGCAATTAACCCAGTCGCTTCTAAATGATCAGCAAGTTGCTGAACAAGTACCCCAAAGCTAATAAAACTTGCCAGTTTGTCTGCTTTCGGAGGGGCGCGTTGCGGATCTTCGATAAAAGCATGTTGAGAAGCGCTTCTGGACGACCAAACAGCATTCGCAAGGTTCCGATAATCTTCGGCACTGCCTTCGGGAGTAGAAGTCTGCTTCGAACCGCCTCCAGTGCCTCTCCTTTTAGGCACTCTTGGAGACGCGCTAAGTTCTCTACGTTTGAGAAACCGCACGCTTTTGTCGTTGTCTCGTAGCTGCTTATAAAAAGTGGCCACTCTTCTAATTTACCGGAAAAAGTTGGCAGCTTCCGAGACAGAAACTGACGCGACGATAGCTGAGATTTTGTCGGTTTCTGATGGTGTTTTACACGGGAACTGGTTTCTTCTTCTTCTTCCTCAGAGCATTCTGAGCATTCGTCCTCGCAGTCAGAACTATCGTCCTTTTCTTCGTTTTCGGAACTTTCTTCTTCACTGCTCTCTTCCGGAGACTCTTCTTCTATTTCGTTTTCACTCTCCGATTCCTCTTCATCCGGTTTACCGGCCGTCTTCTTATTTTTCTTCTTTTTCGGAACCTCGGGATGTCCGAACGGCGTGTCGTTCTTGCTGTGCTCTTCCGTGAAACTGTCCAACAGACTTAACCTTCCTGTCGTCTTTGTCGCCGGTTTTCCGGCCTCTTTCGGGGTTGAGTGCTTCTGGTAGGATTCTCGAAATTCAGCAGGTATCAGTTCCGTCTTGCCCAGCATTCCTTTCTTCGACTTTTCCTTTTCGAACTTTCTCTTTTCTGTACGCAATTTCCCGAGTTTTTTCTGATGAACTTCCTCTTCGGCGATTTTCTTTTCCATTTGCGCCTTTTCAAACTCCAGCTCCATTTCCCGCTTTTCTTTTTCCAGTTGCTGGCGCATCTCGAACATCTCCTGTTGAAATTCCAGTCGCTTGCGGTGTAAAATCTTTTCCATTTCAAGCTTTTGCTTCTGCCTTTTTTCTCCTCTTCGAGCTTTTTAATCTCCTCTTGCAGCATAGCATCACCAACACCGTTTACGCACTCAGGACAACACCAAGAAACGTCGCTTACTTCTCCTGAGACGCCAGAGCAACCAATATGAAACGATCGCTGGCAATGATCGCAAAATAATGTCTCCGATTCATCCACATCCTGCCTTTGGCAGACCTCACATTTCATTTCTGACTGTTCCGGATCGGGGTTAGGGATTGGTCGAAGCATCGTATATTTTTAAGAAATGTTCAGACCAGTCGCAATCACCAATTTTTAAAGCAGTACTTTTTGTTTGTAGCAGCTTAAAACTAAAGTTATCTTTATTAATAATTTTATCTCATTTTCAGGGTTTCACATTGTTACTCACATTTACGGTTTGTCCCCCTACTAATCCCTACTAAAAATCTTACAGGTTAAATGCACGGTTGAGGATTCCAATTCTCCTACGAATATTGAACATCGTTTTTTGATCAAACTTATCCAGCAACTCTTAACTTCACTTACTTTCTATTCCGAGTGGTACATATATTTTACACCTTTTTTCAGGTTAGCTGTGGGTGCCTACGGTATTCCTACGGTGATTATATTATTGAGTTTGATAATTTTCACCGCACAAATAATTTAAAACTCACTTGAAAAACCGATGGGATTTCTATCAGATCCAAATTAATTCCCTGCACCACCATAAACTATATATTATATATTAAAAAAACCACTTATTCTTCGAAATGCACCACGTTTTAGCTCTTTCCAGGTTACCTTTTTATTTCTATCCAACCTATTCTAATCTGCTTTATTATTGTTTACATTTATTAACCCTCACCGATCATTTCTCATTCTATACCTTCTATTTGTCTACCTACTCACTCACTCACCATCCCGTTGACGTTTGTTATCAAAGTCCATCGGCTCGGGGTATGATTCTTCGCAAGGATTGTTTTCATTGCTCGTAGGTGCGCACAACCCACATTAACCCATACAGTGCCGTTTCTGCTTTCGTGGCGAATAGACGTTGTTTTCTTAGTCAGCTACGACTCGCACTTAACAATAAACCACACGAAATACTGTACGGTGCTTTTTTTTCGGTTCGTTTTGTGCTGTGGTAGACAATAGCCTGCTAGCAGTACGGATCAGCTACTGGATCAGCTACTGGATAGTGATCATCCTCGGACATCCACAAAGTTGCGTGTAGGACACGGCAGCTGAAAAATGAAACCGATCTGGATATTCGGTGAAGTATTCTGTTTTTATTATTTTTATTCATTTATTCTTCGCCCATTTATACGAGTGACTTTTTTTTAAATTTTAATTCATCTTACTTGGACAAATTGTTTTTTGATTTGATCACTTTTTACTTGGTACCCCATTTATACACGGTTGTTTACCGTTCGTGTGCGGTAGAGCATATTGCTCCCGCAAACATGAACGATATGGACAACATGCAGGTGGAATTGTTCCTAGACGTTGAAACGAATGGAGATGTGATTGAAATATCACCCCGCAGCCCGCAGACATTTTGGGTCATGGGGTTGGCTGTTTTAAGAACCCAATGATACAACATGTAAAGATATTGGATGTCAATCAATTGCATTCAGTGTCCATCGATGAAGGAAAGAAGAAATTTTTTCCTTCGGATTCCTTTCGGGTAACATTTGCCGGATCTGCACTGCCGAACTACATCCTTTTGCATAAGGCTCGTCTACCTGTACGCCTGTTTGTACCGCGGGTCATGCACTGCCATAACTGCAAGCAGTTAGGTCACACAGCCACCTACTGTTGCAACAAGGCACGCTGCAGCAAGTGCGGAGGCAATCATGCTGAGACCACTTGCAGTGAGGATACTGAAGTGTCTTTACTGCGAGGGAACTCGGCATGACCTTCCGGCGTGTCCCGCGTACAAACAGCGCGAGGAAAAAAATAAGCGTTCCCTCAAGGAACGATCAAAGCGCTCTTTTGCAGAAATGCTAAAGAGAGCCGAGCCACCCTCGACAGGAAACCTCTTTTCCTTTTTGCCAACCGATGAGGGTACATCTGACGATCCCGTCGAAGGGTGTTCTTATGCCTTGCCAGAGGGATCTAGGAAGAGGAGAATTATCAACTCTCCTAATCTCTCTCGTAAAGGCCGCAAGATAACCACTAACAAAATTAATAATAAACCTACACAAAAAGGAAGCGGCGAAGAAAAACCGAAGCAGGTACCTCCTGGTTTTCAGAACTTATTATCAAATCAGGAATACCCACCGCTTCCTGGGGCACCAAAACCTCCCGTGTGCCTACTTCTCGACCAGAGAATATAAAAGAATCAGGGTTCTTGAGATTCTCTAATATTGTGGACTGGATATTTGAAACTTTCGACATTCCAGATCCTCTTCAAAGTTTTCTTCTGGCCCTTCTCCCTACAGTAAAAACGTTTTTGAAGCAACTTGCTGTAACTTGGCCCCTCATTTCAGCTATCATATCTTTCGATGACTAATACGTCGAAAGAGGTTAGGAATTTGATCACTGTATTACAGTGGAACTGCAGAAGTATCATCCCCAAATTCGATTTGTTTTGTCATTTAATAAACACATATAACTGTGACGCTTTTGCGCTCTGTGAAACTTTCCTTAATTCAAATGGTCAACCCAATTTCCACGATTTTAACATAATCCCGCGAGACCGAGACTCACACGGTAGAGGGGTACTTTTAGGGATCAAAAAGTGCTATTCCTTCTTCAGAATCAATCTCCCCTCGTTCTCGAACATCGAAGTCGTTGCCATTCAAACGAATATGAATGGAAAAGAACTTTGCCTTGCTTCGGTATATATCCCTCCGTCTGTGCGGATTGAACAGAGGTAACTTTCTCACATAGCAGAATTGCTTCCCGCACCTTTTTTGATAATGGAAGATTTCAACTCTCACTGTTCTCAATGGGGGTCGCTGAACGACGACAACCGATCTTCTCTAATTTGTAACTAGATCGATGACTTTGATATGGCACTTTTAAATAAGGCGACACACGTACCTAATCGACTACGCGACTTTGATTTGGCACTTTTAAATAGACACGCGTACCTAATCCTCCAGCACGTGAAAGCGTGCTTGACCTATCCCTTTGCTCGACATCACTAACGTTAGATTGCCAGTGAAAAGTAATCAATGATCCCCACGGTAGTGATCATCTACCAATCGTTATCTCAATCGCTAATGGTTCAACCCCACCGGATCCAATCAATATTGCATTCGACCTCACACGTAATATTGATTGGAAGTGTTATGACACCGTAATATTGGAAACCATCGAGTCTCACGAAGAACTTCCTCCGGAGGAAGAATACGCGTACCTTTCTGGCTTGATCATCGACGCCGCGACTCGAGCTCAGACGAAACCGATACCCGGGGTAACGATTAGATGGCGTCCTTCCACCAAGTGGTGGGACAAAGAGTGTTCTGACCTGTACGCGCAAAGGTCTTCGGTGTACTTGGCCTTTTGGGAGTACGGCACTGTCGATCTGCTCAGAAAGTACGAGGTACTGGACAGGCAGATGAAGTGCTTAATGAAAGCGAAAAAACACGAATACTGGCGGCGGTTTGTAAACGCGTTGTCGAGGGAAACAGCGATGAGCACTCTTTGGGATACCGCCAGACGTATGCGGAACCGAAACGTTTCAAATGAGAGTGAGGAGTATTCAGACCGCTGGATACTTATTTGCTAAAAAGGTCTGTCCGGACTCTTTACCGGAACAAAAGACCTTTCGCGACGCGTCCCTAGCAACTACGGAAGAGCCTCCATTTTCGATGTTGGAATTCTCAATGGCTCTCCTCTCGTGCAACAATAAAGCTCCAGGGTTGAATAGGATCAAATTCAACCTGTTGAAGACCGATTCTGCAAAAAGACGCTTGTTGAGCTTGTTCAACAAGTTTCTTGAGCTAAACATTGTTTCGCACGATTGGAGAGAGGTTAAAGTTATTGCTATCAAAAAACCCGTAAAACCCGTCTCTGATCACAATTCCTATAGGCCGATAGCTATGCTCTCCTGTCTCTGGAAATCAATGGAGAAAATGATCCTCATTCGGTTGGATAAATGGGTCGAATCAAATGGTTTGCTGTCAGATACTCAATTTGGCTTCCGCCGGGGCAAAGGAACGAACGATTGCCTAGCGTTGCTTTCTACTGAAATTCAACTCGCCTTTGCTCGAAAAGAGCAAATGGCTTCTGCATTCTTGGACATTAAGGGGGCTTTTGATTCTGTCTTAGTAGAAGTTCTGGCCAAGGAACTTCATTCGCAGGGACTTTCACCGAATTTGAATATTTTTTTACACAATTTGTTGTCAGAAAAACATATGTATTTCTCGCATGGTAATTCGACAATTTCCCGAATTAGCTACATGGGTCTTCCCCAGGGCTCATGTTTAAACCCTCTCTTATATAATTTTTACTCAAGGACATCGATGAATGTCTTGCAAATTCATGCACGCTAAGGCAACTTGCAGACGATAGCGTTGTCTCCATTACTGGAAGCGAGGCTAACGATCTGCAAGGACCATTGCAAGATACCTTAGACTTTGGGCTTTCGCTCCGCCGCGAACACGCACATTATAAAATTAGAGAGAATACAATATCGTTGTTTGCGAATTGCCCTGGGCTGCATGCAGTCGACCCATACGATGAGTCTTGAAGTGCTAGCGGGTATTCTTCCATTGAAACATCGGTTTTGGAATCTCTCTTACCGTCTGTTAATTCGGTGTGTGGTCATGAACCCATTAGTAATTGATAATTTCGAGAAGTTGGTCGACCTTCAATCGCAATCCAGATTTATGACTATATATTTTGACTATATGGCTCAAGATATTAATCCTTCTTCATACGTTTCTTTCAATGCCGCTCCTTTAGATACTTCTAACAATGCTATATTTTTCGACACCACCATGAAAGAAGACATTATTAATATTGGTTTGGAGATCCCTAAGATTTTTTCAAATAAGTTTAGACATGTGAGTTGTGATAAAATGTTTTATACTGACGGATCTAATCTAGATGAGTCCACTGGCTTCGGTGTTTTCCACGAAAATTTTACCGCCTCCTACAAACTCGATGCTCCTGCTTCCGTGTTCGTCGCAGAACTAGCTGCTATTCAGTACTCACTCGGGATAATCGAAACCCTGCCCATAGACCACTACTTCATCTTCACAGACAGTCTCAGTGCTATTGAGGCTCTGCGATCGATGAAGACTGTGAAGCACACCCCGTATTTCCTGGGGAAAATGCGAAGGTTCTTAAGTGCTTTAACAGATAAAAATTATCAGATTACCTTAGCGTGGGTCCCTTCTCATTGTTCCATTCCGGGCAATAAAAAGGCTGACGCTTTAGCTAAGGTGGGTGCTATTGATGGCGATATTTATGAAAGACCAATTGCATACGATGAATTTTATAGCATTTTGCGTCAGAGAACACTCAACAATTGGCAATCATCATGGAACTCAGATGAACAGGGACGGTGGCTACATTCCATTTTTCCTAAGGTATCGACAAAAGCATGGTTAAAGGGGTTGGATGTAGGTCGGGACTTCATTCGCATGATGTCCAGACTTGTGTCCAATCACTACACGTTAAACACGCATCTCTTTCGTATAGGGCTTGTTGAAAGTAATCACTGTGTTTGTGGCGATGGCTACCACGACATTGAGCATGTTGTTTGGTCGTGTACCGTATTCTGTGATGTTAGGTCCAAGCTAACAGATTCCCTTCGGGCCCGAGAAAGACAGCTAAACGTTCCCATTAGAGACATCCTGGCAAGCGGAGATTTCCAGTATACAAACGCCGACATTAAAATTTAAACTCTTTTATCTAATTGTTAGATTTAACATCCCACTACACGAAAATTCATGGCCATACCTTATACTGAAGACACAAAAACGACAACCTGATTCGGCTTTAGCGCGGTACCCGTAGAGGAAATATTTCCAGATTCAAACAAACGGAATACGCAGTGCAATAATATTAAAAGAAATAATGGTTAACTAGTTTTTTTTTTTTTTTTTTTTTTTTAAAGAGGCTTTGCCTAATTTGGCATTCGCCTCTGTTTATTGGTATAATTTTGGGACATATTTACAGATGCTATATTTGGTTGTACATATCAATGTCTTTGAGAAATTTTAAAATTTTTTCTTCTATTTTTTTGTTGTCGCTTAACATACTTTTAATGTTATTAGGTAGTCCAATTCTCTCCCTTTCCTTATTATATTTAGAGCAATCGAGTAGTAAGTGGTTGACCGTTGTTGGGTCGTTGCAGGTATCACACATACTAGGGGTTTTCTTCTCGAAAAGATGTTTTTGACTAAACCGAGTGTGTCCCAGGCGTAGTCTAGTAAACAAGACAATCTGCTCTCGCCTTGTTCTTCTGTCATTCCATTTTTTTGATGGTTTTCTTGACGAGTCTTATGCCTCTCGCTTCTGTGGTATTCCAGGTTTTTTGGTGTGTTTTCCGTAATATTCTTTTGCACCAGCTAACCGCGTCTTGTACAGGGACCGAGTGACGTATCAGCTCAGCATTTTGTCCTTCTCGAGCAATACTGTCCACCTCTTCGTTTCCAGCGATTTCTGGTGACCAGGAACCCAGCATAGAGAGATTTCCTTATTCTTCAACTCTTTTTCGATTTTTTGAATGTAAGGGTGGCGTGACTTTCCTTTTTCTAGGTCCTGTAAGCAACTTGCTGAGTCTGTAAAGATAACACTTCTGTTTTTAATTTTTCTTGCTGCTTCCGCTATAGCTGCAGCTTCCGCAGAGTAAACAGAGCATTGGTTATGCAGACTTCTACTTAGCCGGTAGTTTGGACCCAAGATTCCAACTCCAACTTTGCATTGTGCTAGCGATCCGTCTGTGAACCAAAGGTTATAGCCAGAGTATTTATTTTGTACATGGCTGTTGTATAAATGTTGGGCAATCGACCGACTTTGACCCACTTTAAATCTATTTTTTATAAACCAATCAATTTTTGGGTTCGGTTGGTACCACGGTCTATCTAGTTTAGTATAGATTTTTGTGATCTTTGGGAGTTTTTGGTCGGTTAGTGTCTCTAGCGCTTGCTTAGTTTTGCCCCATATTGTTTTGGTTGTAGCTATTTCCCTTTCCATAATCCTGCAAGCCTTTTTTGTTAGTGTTAAGGTTGCAACATATTCCCACGGAAGTCGTCCTGCTTCTACCATCATATGTTGAATTGGTGTTGTTCGGAGAGCGCCGGACGCTATCCGGATGATAGCGTTGTAGGTTGGGGTGAGCTGCACGACGTTTTGCCATCTTAGTACTTCGAGTCCACAGGTCAATTTAGAGAGAACAGTTGCGGATCCGATTCTTTCAAGTGTTGCTCTGTCAGCCCATTGCGCAATAGCTTTCAGTAGGTTTAGACGGCTTCTGCAGTCTTCCAACAACTTTTTAGTGTGGTTGTTGAAAAGGCATTTTTATCAAATATCACACCCAGGATCCTAGTAGTTTTGGGTCTTTGAAGTTCTATTCCGTTCAGAGCTATCTTCCCTCCTTCCAGGTGCCATTTTCTGTGTTTTTTTCATTTTGCAGCAGTGCATAGTTGAAGACTTTTCGGCTGAAATTTCGAAGCCAACACTAGCAGCCCATTTTGAGATTGCTTGAGCTGCTCTTTCTAATCTTAGTCGCAAGTATTTGACCATTTTCCCTGTGGCCACGATCACAATATCGTCGGCATATACATAAACTTTGACGTTTTTGGGAGCAGCGTTAAATATAGGGTTGATTGCTAGAAGGAACAGTGTCACAGATAGCACTGAGCCTTGGGGCACCCCGTTTCTTGGGTTTTAAATTCTGATAACGATCCTCCAAAACTTACTCGAAAGTATCTTTCTGCGAGAAAATTGTTAATGTATTTCGTCATGTTCTTACCCATGTGGTTGCTAGTAATCATATCCATCACATGACGGTGCCACACGCGGTCGTAAGCTTTTTTTAAGTCAAGAACGACAATTTCACAGTGCTCTCCCTTTTCTGCTGCTTCCGTTATCACGTGATCTAACTCCGAAAGATAGTCACTTGTGCCCATTCCTTTTCGAAATGCAAATTGGTGTGGGTGGAGAACTCCGTTTGTCTCCAAATGGGTAGTTAATCTACGGTTGACCATCCTTTCGAAGGTTTTGGCCATACAGCTGGTCAGTGAGATGGGACGAAATTGGTTGATCTCCTTGCTGTTTTTTTCCAAATTTGGGTATTGATATCACAATGCTTTGCTTCCATTGTTCCGGGATTACGCCATTGCACCAAATGTGGTTAAAGGCATTCAAGAGAGTGTATTTGCAATGGAGTGGAAGTCGTTTGAGCATCGGATAGCCGATGTTATCAGGACCCGTTGACGAGCCTTTGGTGCCATCTAGTACCTGTAGTAGTTCGTCGATGGAGAATTCTTTGTCTAGAGGTGAGGTTTCCTCGAAGTTGTAGTTGGGATTGATCTCTTCGTGATCTCGTTCTAGTTGTTGGAATTCTTCTGAATAATTCATTGTGGATGAAGTTGTTGCAAAAAAATCGGCAAACTGTTGAGCGATTTCCTGGGGGTTGTCCGTTTGTTTTCCATCGATAAAGATACTGTGGGCTCCAGTGTGTTTTTTCTTTGCAAGCTTGTGATAGCTTTGCCATAATTCCGACGAGTTAGCATTTGCATTAAAGATTTCCGCAAATTTTTCCCATGATGTTTGTTTAGCGTCCGCGATTATTTTTCTGGTTACCTTATTTATTTTGAGATATTCCAAGCGTGCGACTCCCTTATTTGGGTGGTCTGTTTGCAATTTCCGTAGTGCCCTCAAAGCTTTTCTTCTTTTTTTCACCGCTGATGCGGTCTGTTTGTTCCACCAAAGCTGGTTTCTCTTCCCAGTTTTTCCACTCGATTTCGGAATTGAGGCTGATGCAGCTTGGATAATGTTGTCCGTAATGTTTTCGAGCGACATAGTTGATCCAGCTAATATTTTTTTATCAATTTCCGCTTCGAAAACGGTCCAGTCTGCATCCTTGAAAAGCCATCTTTTGCGATAGAAGATGTTGGGGAGCGTATCGTGTGACCGCATGAAGATAGGAAAGTGGTCACTCCCATGACTGTATTGTTCAACTTTCCATGTAAAGTTCGGCACGAGACTAGTGGAAGCAAAATAAACGTCGATTGGCGAGAATGTTCCAGATGTACAATGCACATGAGTTGGTGATCCATTGTTTAGCGCGACCAGTTCATTATCGACGGCCCATTCAAGAATTCTGCGACCTGGGACAGTGGAAATCGATGCTCCCCAGGCCTCGCGTTTCGCATTGAAATCTCCACAGATTATGTAGGGCGGTTCACCTGTCTTAAGAAGTTCGTTAAGTTCGGTAACAAGGTTTTAATTGTTTGCGTTATTTGGAAGGTTTATCGAAATGACTGTTATGTTCCATGGGACGTGTAGTCTAGCTATGCAAGCATGTATTTTTGTAGGGTTGTCAACGAATTGGTAACTGAGGTCTGCTCGAATACTCAGTCCAGCGATTCCGTTTCCTAAACTCTCTGATCGATTGTGTGTTATCCAGTTATAGTTGTTACTTAACAGATTGTTGGTTTTGTCAGTCATCATTTCTTGTAGACAGATAACAGCTGGAGTATTGTTGTCGACGAGTTTTTTGAATTCTGGATAGTTTCGCCATACGCTTCGTACGTTCCATTGCAGAAGGAATGTTGCATTTTTATTTATGCTGACTTCGGAAAGGTCACTGAGTTGGCTTTCACATTCATTGTCTCGTACTCGTCTGGATTCACCATCTGTGGGTAGGATGACTGGAGAGAACTGTCTGTTGCTAATAGGTTTACTTGTATTTGCCTGCGGGAACAGGCCCTCCACACAGGTAGCCGCTGTAGGATCAATCCGAGGTTCGGGAACTTCTACAGTCGGGACCGGTGGGAGAAATTGCCCGGGGTTAACGGACCCCAGACCGGCTGCCGTGGTGATTTGTGAGCATTTAAACGATGGTTTAGGCGATGGCGAGGCCTGATGGAAGATTGAAGCTGATGGTCGGGAGCTTGGATCTTCTCCCGAATCCCACCTTAGGTAGAAATCTCGCATAGCTGGTGAGGAAAAGACAGCCAGAAAGTTTGGGCGGTTTATTGGAAAAGTTAGTGTACTTGCCTGCGATAACAGGCTCCCCACACCAGTAGCCGCTGTAGGGTCAATCCGTGATTCGGGAACATCCACAGTCGGGACCGGTGCGAGGGAATGCCTGGGGTTGACGGACCTTTGGTCAGTATCGTTCGAAAGAGTTTCTTGCGTTGGTTGGTAGTCTTCATTGTTAATAGTAGATTTGGCGATAGTGGTCGGTGGTGGTCTGGTTTTGCTTTTGTTCATGTTGGGTGTGGGTGGATTGTCGTGGATAAGAATGGTACTCTGCTGCACTTCTTCGTCGTTGTTGTTTTCGTCATTGATGATAACGGTTTTGAGTTTAGTGGGCTAATTGTTACAAGTTGATTGTGATTTATTGTGTTTTTTGGCCATAAGAAGGAGAGGAATTTTCGCCAATGTCTATTTCATAATCTGAAATTTCAACCGTTTATGTTTTATTGGTAATTGCGATTTTTCAAGCGGGGGTTGGCTGTTTTCCGGAGAACTTTCCTGATTGCTCCGAGAAGAAGTTACACGAACATTTCTGCGTTTTGATTTTCATCTAGGGTCAGTTTCATTTTCGCTGGTATTACGTGCCTCAGATTGAATTTTGTCTTGAAGTTTTTGGATGTACTTTTTCATGGCGGTGTTTTTTATTTCGAGTTGTTTGAGTGTTTGTTCTTGTTCTTGGAATGTTTTAAGCAAGCTGTCGAATTTAATGTCTTTTTCTTCTTGTGCTTTAAGGGTTGCATCTATTTTTTCCTCTAGTGCTCCACTTTTTTTGACTTTCTCACTGAGGAGAGCGATCGTATCATTTTTTCTTTTAATTTCTTCCTGTAGTGCATCCAGTCGGGCTCGGTCGAGGCGTGGTTGGGCAGCCGCTTGAGAATAGGTAGTGTGTCCATCAATTGTTCTTTTTCTTGCCTCGTCGTAGGTGAGGTTGTAATCGATTTTTGCTTGGATGATAGTTTTTTCTTCTTTGTATTTTCTGCATTTTCGGTTCGACGGTCTGTGGCTATCGTTACAGTGGAGGCTCTCCTTCACATGTTACTCTGCCATCTTCGTGCGTTTTGGAGCAATTGTAGCATCTCTTAGGGCCAGGACATTTGGCTTTAGTGTGTCCGTAGTGGTAACATTGAAAACAGAGCATCGGTTCAGGGTAATATGTTCGTGTTGCAATTCGTAGTAATCCTATTTTCACATACTTGGGGTATGTTGTTTGGTTCATGGTCAGAATAATGACTGGGGTATTTTTTATGCGTTTTACCGCTTTCACTCGTTGGCTCTCCAGCTCGCTCATTAGTTCATTATCCGTCATATCGATTAAATCCCAGGATGCGATAACACAGCGGCAAGAGTTGAGTGTAGGGTGCAGTTTAATTTCGATCTCTGTTCCGTCTAATAAGTGAGTGAGGTTGATCAACTTTTCAATCTGCTTTGGTTTTCTCGTTTTAAGTATGTATTGTGTTCCTCTTCCTACTGTTCTGGCACTTTCGATATAACCAACCTGCGTTTCAATGCTTTTTCCGATAAGGAGGGGATTTTTTGGCAGAGGGCCTTCTTCTCTCCCTGTCATAAGTAGAGTTGTTACAGCTCCAAATTCGTTTTGGTGATCGTATAATGCAGGAAAACTTCTCCCAGGGGGCTCATCGGAGCCGGTAGAGGCCATATGGCCTCGACGATGTAGGGTCTACGGCACTATACAAATTATTTTCCTTCACACGTAAATAAAAATCGAATAGTGTCTGATTCACTTTTCTGATCGAGTGGTCAGACTATTATAGAACCAAGTTTTTCCTCTTTCACACAAAAGTGGTCGGACGGTAGTTTGTTCCAGCCACTGTTTGGTTTTCACCACTTAGTCGCTTTCATACGCCTTACGGTATGCTATGCCGCAGATCAGTCGACTTTAATGGTATAGCGTACTTGGTTCGTGCTGTTAGTTGCAATCTTCCATGCAAGACCCGTTACTGCGTACAGCCGGCTATTGTATTAGCAAAACAATGCCGGTCTGGTTGGTCTTCTACACTTTTACCAACTTGGTAAATTAAGTAGTTTTTTCGGTTTGCTCGGTTCGTATCATGGGGTATTTCACCACGATCGCACTCTTAAAACAGTAGTTTTCCGATTGCACACGGGTGGTATTCTTGTTCTTAAACTTAACACTCCGAAAAAAGCCTTCGTAATTCGCACGATTTTTCTTCCTGTTTATTCTTTCACAGACAAACGGACGATGATTTACTAGTTATAAGCCATTAGTTTATATATAGTTTCTAGCAATAAGATATTAGTCAATAACAAATAATAAGTTATAAACAAACTCAACTCCCAAACCAAATATCCCTCACCAGAAAAATTGTATGCATACTAACCCCAGTAAATCGTGCGTAACGATCATTCTCACTAACAAAGTTTGTTTTTTTTTTTGAAAGCAAAATTGATTGTAAACACTGCTCCGTTAAGCTACCGCAGATGAGCTAGAAAATAAACGACTTTAAAACTAAACATTAACCCATTCCCGGCGTGTGATGCCATATGGCATGACCTGACATTCTCACTTTGATTTAAGTTCAACAATTATACTTGAGAATTTGCACTATAAAAAAAAAAAAAAAAAGATTGCAATACAGTTTATATCAATTGTACATGTAGTTAATGAGTAATAAGAGTTTGAAGTAAAAAAAAAGAAATATTCAATTGTAACCTATATAAATGGTAACCGTCAATTCATTTGTCGACAGGATGTTTTTTACGCTGGCCGACCGTAAATACACGTCAAAAAATTGGAAACCCATCCTTTTCTCTCGTTGCAATCGCAACAGTCAGTTTAGTTAAACTCGCTCGCAAAGAGCATGCGATACTCCAAATGGCATTCTCACTGCTACCGAAATTACACACTAGAGACACTCCTGTCAAATTATTTCTCGTTCTCTTTCACTTCTTTCATTGCACATCACCGAGCGTTGATGCTTGCGAGTTTTCTCGTACAAACTTAAGCTGACATTTGCTCCTGAAACTATGGACACACACTCTCGCTCGTATACTCTCCTACTCGCGTGCACTGTCCTACACACGCGCACAACCAGCCGAAGATGATTGTTTCAAGACGCATTATGTTAATGCGGAGTGGCGTGTCGCAACAAAGTGGAGCTCGCATAATCAATGCCGTAAAACGTGCGTAACAACTAGTTTGGGATATAGTTACGACAGTATGGGTTATCGCCAAACCATATGGATTGTCATCCGTTTATTGATTATGCGGGAGTGGCAAAAAGTATTTCGATGAGTAGGTTGTACGATACCCCCGATACGTTCCAACTTGCAATACTATATAAATTCTCCACCCCACTCTCGGCTGTCGGTCGGTTCACGAAGCAAAACTGCTTGGTAGCAATTCAGCAATTGACAAATCGCATGCGTGAGTCAGTTAAGTGAGCATTTTCGTTTTCCTTTATTTGAGTACTCCTACTCGCATGTCCCTACTCACGTACTCGTCGTCAGTAGAAAGACAAAAGAGATTTTGCGAGCGGTTGTATGATGGCTGCTGCTCTGGCAAGTGCGTGAAAAACAAAGAGTTTCTCGAAAGTGTATGTGTAAACGGTTGGAGAAGCGTAGCACACATTTCATTCTCAAGGAGAAAGGATGCGGTCTGTTTGTTCCACCAAAGCTGGTTTCTCTTCCCAGTTTTTCCACTCGATTTCGGAATTGAGGCTGATGCAGCTTGGATAATGTTGTCCGTAATGTTTTCGAGCGACATAGTTGATCCAGCTAATATTTTTTTATCAATTTCCGCTTCGAAAACGGTCCAGTCTGCATCCTTGAAAAGCCATCTTTTGCGATAGAAGATGTTGGGGAGCGTATCGTGTGACCGCATGAAGATAGGAAAGTGGTCACTTCCATGACTGTCTTGTTCAACTTTCCATGTAAAGTTCGGCACGAGACTAGTGGAAGCAAAAGAAACGTCGATTGGCGAGAATGTTCCAGATGTACAATGCACATGAGTTGGTGATCCATTGTTTAGCGCGACCAGTTCATTATCGACGGCCCATTCAAGAATTCTGCGACCTGGGACAGTGGAAATCGATGCTCCCCAGGCCTCGTGTTTCGCATTGAAATCTCCACAGATTATGTAGGGCGGTTCACCTGTCTTAAGAAGTTCGTTAAGTTCGGTAACAAGGTTTTCATTGTTTGCGTTATTTGGAAGGTATATCGAAATGACTGTTATGTTCCATGGGACGTGTAGTCTAGCTATGCAAGCACGTATTTTTGTAGGGTTGTCAACGAATTGGTAACTGAGGTCTGCTCGAATACTCAGTCCGGCGATTCCGTTTCCTAAACTCTCTGATCGATTGTGTGTTATCCAGTTATAGTTGTTACTTAACAGATTGTTGGTTTTGTCAGTCATCATTTCTTGTAGACAAATAACAGCTGGAGTATTGTTGTCGACGAGTTTTTTGAATTCTGGATAGTTTCGCCATACGATTCGTACGTTCCATTGCAGAAGGAATGTTGCATTTTTATTTATGCTGACTTCGGAAAGGTCACTGAGTTGGCTTTCACATGCATTGTCTCGTACTCGTCTGGATTCACCATCTGTGGGTAGGATGACTGGAGAGAACTGTCTGTTACTAATAGGTTTACTTGTACTTGCCTGCGGGAAAAGGCCCTCCACACCGATAGCCGCTGTAGGATCAATCCGAAGTTCGGGAACTTCTACAGTCGGGACCGGTGGGAGAAATTGCCCGGGGTTAACGGACCCCAGACCGACTGCCGTGGTGATTTGTGAGCATTTAAACGATGGTTTAGGCGATGGCGAGGCCTGATGGAAGATTGAAGCTGATGGTCGGGAGCTTGGACCTTCTCCCGAATTCCACCTTAGGTAGAAATCTCGCATAGCTGGTGAGGAAAAGACAGCCAGAAAGTTTGGGCGGTTTATTGGAAAAGTTAGTGTACTTGCCTGCGATAACAGGCTCCCCACACCAGTAGCCGCTGTAGGGTCAATCCGTGATTCGGGAACATCCACAGTCGGGACCGGTGCGAGGGAATGCCTGGGGTTGACGGACCTTTGGTCAGTATCGTTCGAAAGAGTTTCTTGCGTTGGTTGGTAGTCTTCATTGTTAATAGTAGATTTGGCGATAGTGGTCGGTGGTGGTCTGGTTTTGCTTTTGTTCATGTTGGGTGTGGGTGGATTGTCGTGGATAAGAATGGTACTCTGCTGCACTTCTTCGTCGTTGTTGTTTTCGTCATTGATGATAACGGTTTTGAGTTTAGTGGGCTAATTGTTACAAGTTGATTGTGATTTATTGTGTTTTTTGGCCATAAGAAGGAGAGGAATTTTCGCCAATGTCTATTTCATAATCTGAAATTTCAACCGTTATTTCCTCCGATGTTAAGAGGGGTGGTTGATGTTTTATTGGTAATTGCGATTTTTCAAGCGGGGGTTTGCTGTTTTCCGGAGAACTTTCCTGATTGCTCCGAGAAGAAGTTACACGAACATTTCCGCGTTTTGATTTTCGTCTAGGGTCAGTTTCATTTTCGCTGGTATTACGTGCCTCAGATTGAATTTTGTCTTGAAGTTTTTGGATGTACTTTTTCATGGCGGTGTTTTTTATTTCGAGTTGTTTGAGTGTTTGTTCTTGTTCTTGGAATGTTTTAAGCAAGCTGTCGAATTTAATGTCTTTTTCTTCTTGTGCTTTAAGGGTTGCATCTATTTTTTCCTCTAGTGCTCCACTTTTTTTGACTTTCTCACTGAGGAGAGCGATCGTATCATTTTTTCGTTTATTTTCTTCCTGTAGTGCATCCAGTCGGGCTCGGTCGAGGCGTGGTTGGGCAGCCGCTTGAGAATAGGTAGTGTGTCCATCAATTGTTCTTTTTCTTGCCTCGTCGTAGGTGAGGTTGTAATCGATTTTTGCTTGGATGATAGTTTTTTCTTCTTTGTATTTTCTGCATTTTCGGTTCGACGGTCTGTGGCTATCGTTACAGTGGAGGCAATGGGGCTCTTCTTCACATGTTACTCTGCCATCTTCGTGCGTTTTGGAGCAATTGTAGCATCTCTTAGGGCCAGGACATTTGGCTTTAGTGTGTCCGTAGTGGTAACATTGAAAACAGAGCATCGGTTCAGGGTAATATGTTCGTGTTGCAATTCGTAGTAATCCTATTTTCACATACTTGGGGTATGTTGTTTGGTTCATGGTCAGAATAATGACTGGGGTATTTTTTATGCGTTTTACCGCTTTCACTCGTTGGCTCTCCAGCTCGCTCATTAGTTCATTATCCGTCATATCGATTAAATCCCAGGATGCGATAACACAGCGGCAAGAGTTGAGTGTAGGGTGCAGTTTAATTTCGATCTCTGTTCCGTCTAATAAGTGGTTGAGGTTGATCAACTTTTCAATCTGCTTTGGATTTCTCGTTTTAAGTATGTATTGTGTTCCTCTTCCTACTGTTCTGGCACTTTCGATTTGACCAACCTGCGTTTCAATTCTTTTTCCGATAAGGAGGGGATTTTTTGGCAGAGGGCCTTCTTCTCTCCCTGTCATAAGTAGAGTTGTTACTGCTCCAAATTCGTTTTGGTGATCGTATAATGCAGGAAAACTTCTCCCAGTGGGCTCATCGGAGCCATCCCCACTGGTAGAGGCCATATGGCCTCGACGATGTAGGGTCTACGGCACTATACAAATTATTTTCCTTCACACGTAAATAAAAATCGAATAGTGTCTGATTCACTTTTCTAATCGAGTGGTCAGACTATTATAGAACCAAGTTTTTCCTCTTTCACACAAAAGTGGTCGGACGGTAGTTTGTTCCAGCCACTGTTTGGTTTTCACCACTTAGTCGCTTTCATACGCCTTACGGTATGCTATGCCGCAGATCAGTCGACTTTAATGGTATAGCGTACTTGGTTCGTGCTGTTAGTTGCAATCTTCCATGCAAGACCCGTTACTGCGTACAGTATTAGCAAAACAATGCCGGTCTGTTTGGTCTTCTACACTTTTACCAACTTGGTAAATTAAGTAGTTTTTTCGGTTTGCTCGGTTCGCATCAAGGGGTATTTCACCACGATCGCACTCTTAAAACAGTAGTTTTCCGATTGCACACGGGTGGTATTCTTGTTCTTAAACTTAACACTCCGAAAAAAGCCTTCGTAATTCGCACGATTTTTCTTCCTGTTTATTCTTTCACAGACAAACGGACGATGATTTACTAGTTATAAGCCATTAGTTTATATATAGTTTCTAGCAATAAGATATTAGTCAATAACAAATAATAAGTTATAAACAAACTCAACTCCCAAACCAAATATCTCTCACCAGAAAAATTGTATGCTTACTAACCCCAGTAAATCGTGCGTAACGATCATTCTCACTAACAAAGTTTGTTTTTTTTTTTTTGAAAGCAAAATTGATTGTAAACACTGCTCCGTTAAGCTACCGCAGATGAGCTAGAAAATAAACGACTTTAAAACTAAACATTAACCCATTCCCGGCGTGTGATGCCATATGGCATGACCTGACATTCTCACTTTGATTTAAGTTCAACAATTATACTTGAGAATTTGCACTATAAAACTATTCTGTATGGGTAGAGAAAAGATTGCAATACAGTTTATATCAATTGTACATGTAGTTAATGAGTAATAAGAGTTTGAAGTAAAAAAAAGAAATATTCAATTGTAACCTATATAAATGGTAACCGTCAATTCATTTGTCGACAGGATGTTTTTTACGCTGGCCGACCGTAAATACACGTCAAAAAATTGGAAACCCATCCTTTTCTCTCGTTGCAATCGCAACAGTCAGTTTAGTTAAACTCGCTCGCAAAAAGCATGCGATACTCCAAATGGCATTCTCACTGCTACCGAAATTACACACTAGAGACACTCCTGTCAAATTATTTCTCGTTCTCTTTCACTTCTTTCATTGCACATCACCGAGCGTTGATGCTTGCGAGTTTTCTCGTACAAACGTAAGCTGACATTTGCTCCTGAAACTATGGACACACACTCTCGCTCGTATACTCTCCTACTCGCGTGCACTGTCCTACACAAGCGCACAACCAGCCGAAGATGATTGTTTCAAGACGCATTATGTTAATGCGGAGTGGCGTGTCGCAACAAAGTGGAGCTCGCATAATCAATGCCGTAAAACGTGCGTAACAACTAGTTTGGGATATAGTTACGACAGTATGGGTTATCGCCAAACCATATGGATTGTCATCCGTTTATTGATTATGCGGGAGTGGCAAAAAGTATTTCGATGAGTAGGTTGTACGATACCCCCGATACGTTCCAACTTGCAATACTATATAAATTCTCCACCCCACTCTCGGCTGTCGGTCGGTTCACGAAGCAAAACTGCTTGGTAGCAATTCAGCAATTGACAAATCGCATGCGTGAGTCAGTTAAGTGAGCATTTTCGTTTTCCTTTATTTGAGTACTCCTACTCGCATGTCCCTACTCACGTACTCGTCGTCAGTAGAAAGACAAAAGAGATTTTGCGAGCGGTTGTATGATGGCTGCTGCTCTGGCAAGTGCGTGAAAAACAAAGAGTTTCTCGAAAGTGTATGTGTAAACGGTTGGAGAAGCGTAGCACACATTTCATTCTTAAGGAGAAAGGTTTAGCTTCTCGCTCTGTAAGCAACGCTGCTTATGGTACAGCTTCAGCACCCTTTTTGGCGACAATGGCGCTGTTGCAATTAGCTATCGATGGAAGGCATACTGTTCTTCTCGCATCGAAAATATTAGAGGACTATTTTTATGTTGACAACGCTTTAACGAAAGAAGTTGCTGGAACCTTAGTAGGGACGTTGCAATACCTCCAATACTAACTTGGAATCGATTTTTTTCCTTTCGATACTCAATCTGTGGTATCGAAGCTTGACAAGCGAGTCTCAAACAAAAAAAACTTGTTTCGCTCGTGCTTCCGCATCTCTACACTGCCAGTAGGAATGCATTTTGCATAGAATAACGTCCTATTTTAGCAGGATCGTATGCCAAAAAATCGAGAATGGAGTAAAACGGTGGAATGAAAGATTTCAATTGTTTAAAAATTTATAAGATTGACCGGATTTCGGTCATCTCAATGTATAGAGAAAAAATTAGTCTGGTTATGAGATCATTTCTTGAAACATTTTTTATAGTAAAGTCAGGCCCGTTATAGAACCCCCTCCCCCCCCCCCTCCCACACGTATGCATTGCCCTACCAAGTTTATTTTTCTTGTATGTAATTGATATTAGAAAAAACGCAAAAGACAAATCTGGAATATAAGCAATAAGCATTTTTGAATAATCTCCAGTTTTATTAATGTTACCGATATTAGTCAAATTTTTGGTTGAGCTCATATGCCAAAAAGGATAAATTATTCAATCTTTTGGTGAGCCAGCCTGATTCCCGTCGAAGTTGAAACTGAAGATCCGCATACTTCCGTTTCGGATATCCGGTCCAGCGTCTGGGAGTAACAATTTCAGTTTTTTTTAAGTGTCATTTTTATGAAAGAATCAATCACAGTTTTATTTGTTTGATCACAGAAATGCGAAACAAGTTTGGATGTTAAATTGGACCAGTTTTTCCAGAAGTTTCTATTTCCCACTTTTTGATTTTTTGAATTGAACAAATCGTGGGAAAAAAAATACACACTAGACTAGTTGTTTCAGATATTAAATTTTCAGCCAGTATCTTAACTTCCTGCAATATAAATGTGCCTCTTGTGATTCATGTACAGTTTAATATATTTTGGCCGGACTCTTTCACATCTCGGAAGCATAACCTAGTCCGTTACCTGGCCCGGACAACTATGTTCTGGTTCGGTCCGAAATAAAATCGAACTATAAAAATTGTAGTCTGATTGGACTTCGGACTGGGCATTCCACACTCTACCCGGTTTGATGGTAAACATTAATCAAACAATGCCTATCGTAAAAATTGAAATTTAAGCTGACGGTTGAATCGCTCCATTCTCTCAGTATTTCTTCGTTAATAGAAGCTATCAGTGTCGTTGGTTCACAACTATTTTAAATTAGGCGACTCTCGAAGCTGGATTTCCAACGGTGTAATTCCTTCAATGCATTTGTTGCTTCAGAGTAGAGCTTTTATAAACTCTTTTGCTGAGAATATTCACTGTCATGATATCCAAAAGCAGCGATTTTCAGCCTTCTTTATATTGACAATCACCATTATCCTTGCGAACATTGATATTCATGATACTAAAAAACCGATGAATATCGACTGGATAAACCTTAAGAGCCAGTTAGCGAGAGGCGCAACCGCATGTTGTTTTGATGTTCTCCGATTGAGCTGAAATTTTCAACGTTTGTTTGTCTATTCAAGGTAGAAAGTTTTGCAAAATTTCAATTTTTTTTCATTGAGGTTAAGTGGGGTAAAACGGCCCTTGAAAATTATATGTCCAAAAACGTCCAAACACTAAAAAGTGCAATAACTCCTGCAAGACTTGATGGATTTTTCTAAAAATTTGTGTTATTATTCTGCACTAAGAGTGCTTAAAAACGCATGATTACAATAAATGGCAATGAGGTAACATGACGAAAAAAACGCATTTTTCTTTGGAAAATCGTCAATTTTCAGGGTTATCCTACTCTTCTCAACATCGCTAGAAAAAATATCTGAATATGGTGTTTTGTAGAGCAACTCAAGAGCTTCAATGTCATGTATAAGCCAAGTGTGCCAAATGGGGTAAAACGGCCCTAGAAGGTTTTTTTTTTAAAACCATCAAAATCAATTAAACCACTATAGTTCATTCTAGACTTAATAGATTTTACTGAAAATTTGGATTATCACTGTACCAAACCAGAACTACAGTGCTTCCACAGCTATGGGTCAGCTACAATTATGGGTCACTTTTACGCAAATACGTATATTCTCACGAAACAAAATAATTTTTATTAGCAGTGGTATTTTTTGTAACTCACTTATAACCTCATTTATACGATTAAAATGATTCAAAGTTGAAAATGTCACTAAAAACTATAATTCTGCTCGGTGCAATAAGCGACCCATAATTGTACACCCAAAGCAAACGGGGAATATTTTATTACTTTTGGGCAATTTTTATTACTTTTTGTGTCTTATGACTGCGCATTATACACAAAAAGTAACAAACAAAAAGTAATAAAAATTATGACGGCCACACGCTTGTATGTGTTTTTGCAAGAGAACATACAGCCAAGCACCGCAATGCATGTGTTGGCAAGACTTCACTCGCTGCATTAGTATTGATGCAACGATCTGGTTAATTTTTTCGTCTTCATCCACACATAATCAGAATCTCAACCGTCAACCTCAATTGTCCAATTTGAAACACTTTCGTTCCGTCCCCAGGTGTTTACTTGAAATGGAGATATGTAATACTGTCTGACCAGAGTTGCCGAAGTTGCGAATATTGTTCTGGATGGGCACGATTTTTGTATATTCAAACAGGTCCAAATGAGTTTCCATGAACCAATAATTATGTGCTGTAAATAGCTTGCAAGAAAGCGAATGTTTTTATTTTTCTCTAACGCAGTTTACAGATCGTGATGTCATTTTAAGGCGCATTTCAAGTCTTTGAAATCATCAACGTTTGCATAGTGAAACTGATTGTTGATCGAAAGTACACATCAGAACACAGAGATAGATAGTAAAACATTAGTAGTTGATAATTTTTTCGATTTTATAACCATTTTTGAACATTCAGACAACACGTCGACTGACCCATAATTTTAGAGGGACTGTACCTACTTTGCCAGAAGATACGCAAAATGGGGTAAAACATTCATTGAAGATTTTTTTCTTCGATAAATGCCGTCAAAATCACCAAAACTGCAAGAACTCGGGATAGACTTGATAGATTTACTAAAAATTCAGATTATCACTCAAGTTAAATACGAACTTAAGGGCAAGATGACAAAAGTGACAAATCGGTTTACATGACGAAAATAAGTATTTTTCTTGGAAAACACTTGGCGATTTTCGGGGTGCTTTTTTCTCAACAGAAAACAGCCCTGAACCCGAAGTTAGCATTTTATAAAATAACTAAAGAGCTTTTATTTGGTATCAAATCCAGATGCATCATTTGTAAACTGACTAAAAAGAACTAACTTTTAAAGTAGAATACTTCTCACAGGAAGTTCGGCTACATAGGGATGTGAAATGAAAATCTAAAACCGAAAAAAGTGAAAAATATGTCCAATTTCAAATGCTAATAAATCGGTTAGTATTCGATGGATTTCCTTCGTTCTTGCAGCAATAGATTGGAAAATCTTCTAAGATTCTTCCCAAAAGAAGATAATTGTAATTTTATTATTCACACTATTGTACTATTGAAAATAGTCAAGCCTTGTCAAAACGAAAAATTCGACCTCTGATTGGTCGTTATATGATTGTTTCCCAAGCACGGTCGACAGAATCATATACCTTGCAATTGAAAACATGCTATTTGGCCTATATAAGAGCCTGTTTCAGCCGAAGCCGCTCATAATAGTTCTAGACAGCGACAACAGCAGTCGTCCTTTCTTAGTAGCAGCACTAGCCCTGTGGTTGGTCACCACGTCTCAGGAGCAGCGCGGTTCTTCTCAGCGTGTGTCGCCAGACTGCCATTATTCCCCCCGTGTAGGGGCAGCATGAAGTTTGCCATCAGGAAATCCAATTTTAAACATCAAAATGCCTTTTTCAAGGCAAATAAACAAGTCATTGAAAGTTATAAATTTTTGACAACGCAAGCAAGCATTCTGTGTTGGATCCTAGCAATTTAAATCTGTCGCGCCCGTGTTATTCACTGAATGTGAAAAAGCTTCCACAATGCATGTTGTCCGTGTATCATAATTCCCCTACTGTTAGGGCAGCTCAAAGGCTGCGATCAGCAACCGATTTTGAACCGCAAAATGCCTTTTTCAAGGCAAATAAACAAGTAATTGAAGGTTAACAATTTTCTGGCATCAACACAAGCAGACATTCTGTGCGGAATGCAGTCAAATTCTGTTTTAGTTGTCTAATTTTTACTTAATTTAGTTAACCCCCCCACTGTAAGGGCAGCGCAAAGGCTGCGATCAGCATATCCGACTTTGAATAACAAACTGTCCTGTTAGAACGCATTCACAAAGACAGTTAGTTCGACTATGCAGAGCTAATATGAAGTCGATTCAATCAATCAGCATGAACAGAATTTCGTCTTCTCCCAGCTGCCAAGTTGCAACATGATGCAACACGCAACAGCGAGCAAACTAAATCGCTTGATATTACAAACCACAATACGGTTAGGGGTTAAATCGTTGCGTGTGTGAGAGCACCATCGGTGTTTATTCGCTGGATACAAAAATCAAATGCGAATTGTGGAGTAATTCGTCTAAAGAACATTAGAAAATGGTACAACTGAAAAGAAAGGCGTGGTCTATTTCGCAGCACCCTTCGGCTATAAAAGAATGTGTCTGGGAAAACTAGCTACATTCACTAGTCGGAAGGTGAGCTGGATGGACCTCCACAACGTTGACAACAGTAGCAGCAGATATCAGTACTCAGTAGTAACAAAGGATAACAGCGGGTTGCGCCTGTGGCTGCCTTCAAATTTAACAAATCATTTGCCCTGTGGTTGGTCACCACGTCTCAGGAGCAGCGCGGTTCTTCTCAGCGTGTGTCGCCAGACTGCCATTATTCCCCCCGTGTAGGGGCAGCATGAATATTGCCATCAGGAAATCCAATTTTGAAAATCAAAATGCCTTTTTCAAGGCAAATAAACAAGTTATTGAAAGTTAATAATTTTTGACAACGCAAGCAAGCATTCTGTGTTGGATCCTAGCAATTTAAATCTGTCGCACCCGTCTAATTCACTGAATGTGAAATAGCTTCCACAGTGCATGTTGTCCGTGTATCCTCATTCCCCCACTGTTAGGGCAGCCTTTTTCAAGGCAAATAAACAAATAATTAAAGGTTAATAATTTTCTGGCATCAACACAAGCAGACATTCTGTGCGGGATGCAATCAAATTTTGTTGTAGTTGTCTAATTTTTACTTTATTTAGTAAACCCCCCACTGTAGGGGCAGCGCAAGGCTGCGATCAGCATAACCGCCTTTTAATAACAAACTATCCTGTTAAAACGCATTCACAAAAGCAGTTAGTTCGACTATGCAGAGCTCATATGAAGTCGATTCAATCAATCAGCATGAACAGAATTTCGTCGTCTCCCAGCTGCCAAGTTGCAACATGATGCAACACGCAACAGCGAGCAAACGAAATCGCTTGATGTTACAAGCCGCAATACGGTTAGGGGTAACATCATTGCGTGTGTGAGAGCACCATCGGTGTTTATTCGCTGGATTCAAAAATCAAATGCGAATTGTGGAATAATTCGTCTGTAGAACGTTAGAAAATGGTAAAACTGAACAGAAGGGTGTGGCCTATTTCGTAGCACCCTTCGGCTATAAAAGAGTTTTTCTGGGAAAACTAGCTACATTCATCAGTCGGATGGTGAGCTTGATAGACCGTCCACAACGTTGACAGCAGAGTAAACAGAGCATTGGTTATGCAGACTTCTACTTAGCCGGTAGTTTGGACCCAAGATTCCAACTCCAACTTTGCATTGTGCTAGCGATCCGTCTGTGAACCAAAGGTTATAGCCAGAGTATTTATTTTGTACATGGCTGTTGTATAAATGTTGGGCAATCGACCGACTTTGACCCACTTTAAATCTATTTTTTATAAACCAATCAATTTTTGGGTTCGGTTGGTACCACGGTCTATCTAGTTTAGTATAGATTTTTGTGATCTTTGGGAGTTTTTGGTCGGTTAGTGTCTCTAGCGCTTGCTTAGTTTTGTCCCATATTGTTTTGGTTGTAGCTATTTCCCTTTCCATAATCCTGCAAGCCTTTTTTGTTAGTGTTAAGGTTGCAACATATTCCCACGGAAGTCGTCCTGCTTCTACCATCATATGTTGAATTGGTGTTGTTCGGAGAGCGCCGGACGCTATCCGGATGATAGCGTTGTAGGTTGGGGTGAGCTGCACGACGTTTTGCCATCTTAGTACTTCGAGTCCACAGGTCAATTTAGAGAGAACAGTTGCGGATCCGATTCTTTCAAGTGTTGCTCTGTCAGCCCATTGCGCAATAGCTTTCAGTAGGTTTAGACGGCTTCTGCAGTCTTCCAACAACTTTTTAGTGTGGTTGTTGAAAAGGCATTTTTATCAAATATCACACCCAGGATCCTAGTAGTTTTGGGTCTTTGAAGTTCTATTCCGTTCAGAGCTATCTTCCCTCCTTCCAGGTGCCATTTTCTGTGTTTTTTTCATTTTGCAGCAGTGCATAGTTGAAGACTTTTCGGCTGAAATTTCGAAGCCAACACTAGCAGCCCATTTTGAGATTGCTTGAGCTGCTCTTTCTAATCTTAGTCGCAAGTATTTGACCATTTTCCCTGTGGCCACGATCACAATATCGTCGGCATATACATAAACTTTGACGTTTTTGGGAGCAGCGTTAAATATAGGGTTGATTGCTAGAAGGAACAGTGTCACAGATAGCACTGAGCCTTGGGGCACCCCGTTTTCTTGGGTTTTAAATTCTGATAACGATCCTCCAAAACTTACTCGAAAGTATCTTTCTGCGAGAAAATTGTTAATGTATTT
This sequence comes from Wyeomyia smithii, assembly GCF_029784165.1. Lineage (NCBI taxonomy): Eukaryota > Metazoa > Arthropoda > Insecta > Diptera > Culicidae > Wyeomyia > Wyeomyia smithii. The sequence continues at coordinate 131,154,316 of NC_073695.1, forward strand.
CGTCATGTTCTTACCCATGTGGTTGCTAGTAATCATATCCATCACATGACGGTGCCACACGCGGTCGTAAGCTTTTTTTAAGTCAAGAACGACAATTTCACAGTGCTCTCCCTTTTCTGCTGCTTCCGTTATCACGTGATCTAACTCCGAAAGATAGTCACTTGTGCCCATTCCTTTTCGAAATGCAAATTGGTGTGGGTGGAGAACTCCGTTTGTCTCCAAATGGGTAGTTAATCTACGGTTGACCATCCTTTCGAAGGTTTTGGCCATACAGCTGGTCAGTGAGATGGGACGAAATTGGTTGATCTCCTTGCTGTTTTTTTCCAAATTTGGGTATTGATATCACAATGCTTCGCTTCCATTGTTCCGGGATTACGCCATTGCACCAAATGTGGTTAAAGGCATTCAAGAGAGTGTATTTGCAATGGAGTGGAAGTCGTTTGAGCATCGGATAGCCGATGTTATCAGGACCCGTTGACGAGCCTTTGGTGCCATCTAGTACCTGTAGTAGTTCGTCGATGGAGAATTCTTTGTCTAGAGGTGAGGTTTCCTCGAAGTTGTAGTTGGGATTGATCTCTTCGTGATCTCGTTCTAGTTGTTGGAATTCTTCTGAATAATTCATTGTGGATGAAGTTGTTGCAAAAAAATCGGCAAACTGTTGAGCGATTTCCTGGGGGTTGTCCGTTTGTTTTCCATCGATAAAGATACTGTGGGCTCCAGTGTGTTTTTTCTTTGCAAGCTTGTGATAGCTTTGCCATAATTCCGACGAGTTAGCATTTGCATTAAAGATTTCCGCAAATTTTTCCCATGATGTTTGTTTAGCGTCCGCGATTATTTTTCTGGTTACCTTATTTATTTCGAGATATTCCAAGCGTGCGACTCCCTTATTTGGGTGGTCTGTTTGCAATTTCCGTAGTGCCCTCAAAGCTTTTCTTCTTTTTTTCACCGCTGATGCGGTCTGTTTGTTCCACCAAAGCTGGTTTCTCTTCCCAGTTTTTCCACTCGATTTCGGAATTGAGGCTGATGCAGCTTGGATAATGTTGTCCGTAATGTTTTCGAGCGACATAGTTGATCCAGCTAATATTTTTTTATCAATTTCCGCTTCGAAAACGGTCCAGTCTGCATCCTTGAAAAGCCATCTTTTGCGATAGAAGATGTTGGGGAGCGTATCGTGTGACCGCATGAAGATAGGAAAGTGGTCACTCCCATGACTGTATTGTTCAACTTTCCATGTAAAGTTCGGCACGAGACTAGTGGAAGCAAAATAAACGTCGATTGGCGAGAATGTTCCAGATGTACAATGCACATGAGTTGGTGATCCATTGTTTAGCGCGACCAGTTCATTATCGACGGCCCATTCAAGAATTCTGCGACCTGGGACAGTGGAAATCGATGCTCCCCAGGCCTCGCGTTTCGCATTGAAATCTCCACAGATTATGTAGGGCGGTTCACCTGTCTTAAGAAGTTCGTTAAGTTCGGTAACAAGGTTTTAATTGTTTGCGTTATTTGGAAGGTTTATCGAAATGACTGTTATGTTCCATGGGACGTGTAGTCTAGCTATGCAAGCATGTATTTTTGTAGGGTTGTCAACGAATTGGTAACTGAGGTCTGCTCGAATACTCAGTCCGGCGATTCCGTTTCCTAAACTCTCTGATCGATTGTGTGTTATCCAGTTATAGTTGTTACTTAACAGATTGTTGGTTTTGTCAGTCATCATTTCTTGTAGACAGATAACAGCTGGAGTATTGTTGTCGACGAGTTTTTTGAATTCTGGATAGTTTCGCCATACGCTTCGTACGTTCCATTGCAGAAGGAATGTTGCATTTTTATTTATGCTGACTTCGGAAAGGTCACTGAGTTGGCTTTCACATTCATTGTCTCGTACTCGTCTGGATTCACCATCTGTGGGTAGGATGACTGGAGAGAACTGTCTGTTGCTAATAGGTTTACTTGTATTTGCCTGCGGGAACAGGCCCTCCACACAGGTAGCCGCTGTAGGATCAATCCGAGGTTCGGGAACTTCTACAGTCGGGACCGGTGGGAGAAATTGCCCGGGGTTAACGGACCCCAGACCGGCTGCCGTGGTGATTTGTGAGCATTTAAACGATGGTTTAGGCGATGGCGAGGCCTGATGGAAGATTGAAGCTGATGGTCGGGAGCTTGGATCTTCTCCCGAATCCCACCTTAGGTAGAAATCTCGCATAGCTGGTGAGGAAAAGACAGCCAGAAAGTTTGGGCGGTTTATTGGAAAAGTTAGTGTACTTGCCTGCGATAACAGGCTCCCCACACCAGTAGCCGCTGTAGGGTCAATCCGTGATTCGGGAACATCCACAGTCGGAACCGGTGCGAGGGAATGCCTGGGGTTGACGGACCTTTGGTCAGTATCGTTCGAAAGAGTTTCTTGCGTTGGTTGGTAGTCTTCATTGTTAATAGTAGATTTGGCGATAGTGGTCGGTGGTGGTCTGGTTTTGCTTTTGTTCATGTTGGGTGTGGGTGGATTGTCGTGGATAAGAATGGTACTCTGCTGCACTTCTTCGTCGTTGTTGTTTTCGTCATTGATGATAACGGTTTTGAGTTTAGTGGGCTAATTGTTACAAGTTGATTGTGATTTATTGTGTTTTTTGGCCATAAGAAGGAGAGGAATTTTCGCCAATGTCTATTTCATAATCTGAAATTTCAACCGTTTATGTTTTATTGGTAATTGCGATTTTTTAAGCGGGGGTTGGCTGTTTTCCGGAGAACTTTCCTGATTGCTCCGAGAAGAAGTTACACGAACATTTCCGCGTTTTGATTTTCGTCTAGGGTCAGTTTCATTTTCGCTGGTATTACGTGCCTCAGATTGAATTTTGTCTTGAAGTTTTTGGATGTACTTTTTCATGGCGGTGTTTTTTATTTCGAGTTGTTTGAGTGTTTGTTCTTGTTCTTGGAATGTTTTAAGCAAGCTGTCGAATTTAATGTCTTTTTCTTCTTGTGCTTTAAGGGTTGCATCTATTTTTTCCTCTAGTGCTCCACTTTTTTTGACTTTCTCACTGAGGAGAGCGATCGTATCATTTTTTCTTTTAATTTCTTCCTGTAGTGCATCCAGTCGGGCTCGGTCGAGGCGTGGTTGGGCAGCCGCTTGAAAATAGGTAGTGTGTCCATCAATTGTTCTTTTTCTTGCCTCGTCGTAGGTGAGGTTGTAATCGATTTTTGCTTGGATGATAGTTTTTTCTTCTTTGTATTTTCTGCATTTTCGGTTCGACGGTCTGTGGCTATCGTTACAGTGGAGGCTCTCCTTCACATGTTACTCTGCCATCTTCGTGCGTTTTGGAGCAATAGCATCTCTTAGGGCCAGGACATTTGGCTTTAGTGTGTCCGTAGTGGTAACATTGAAAACAGAGCATCGGTTCAGGGTAATATGTTCGTGTTGCAATTCGTAGTAATCCTATTTTCACATACTTGGGGTATGTTGTTTGGTTCATGGTCAGAATAATGACTGGGGTATTTTTTATGCGTTTTACCGCTTTCACTCGTTGGCTCTCCAGCTCGCTCATTAGTTCATTATCCGTCATATCGATTAAATCCCAGGATGCGATAACACAGCGGCAAGAGTTGAGTGTAGGGTGCAGTTTAATTTCGATCTCTGTTCCGTCTAATAAGTGAGTGAGGTTGATCAACTTTTCAATCTGCTTTGGTTTTCTCGTTTTAAGTATGTATTGTGTTCCTCTTCCTACTGTTCTGGCACTTTCGATATAACCAACCTGCGTTTCAATGCTTTTTCCGATAAGGAGGGGATTTTTTGGCAGAGGGCCTTCTTCTCTCCCTGTCATAAGTAGAGTTGTTACAGCTCCAAATTCGTTTTGGTGATCGTATAATGCAGGAAAACTTCTCCCAGGGGGCTCATCGGAGCCATCCCCACTGGTAGAGGCCATATGGCCTCGACGATGTAGGGTCTACGGCACTATACAAATTATTTTCCTTCACACGTAAATAAAAATCGAATAGTGTCTGATTCACTTTTCTGATCGAGTGGTCAGACTATTATAGAACCAAGTTTTTCCTCTTTCACACAAAAATGGTCGGACGGTAGTTTGTTCCAGCCACTGTTTGGTTTTCACCACTTAGTCGCTTTCATACGCCTTACGGTATGCTATGCCGCAGATCAGTCGACTTTAATGGTATAGCGTACTTGGTTCGTGCTGTTAGTTGCAATCTTCCATGCAAGACCCGTTACTGCGTACAGCCGGCTATTGTATTAGCAAAACAATGCCGGTCTGGTTGGTCTTCTACACTTTTACCAACTTGGTAAATTAAGTAGTTTTTTCGGTTTGCTCGGTTCGTATCATGGGGTATTTCACCACGATCGCACTCTTAAAACAGTAGTTTTCCGATTGCACACGGGTGGTATTCTTGTTCTTAAACTTAACACTCCGAAAAAAGCCTTCGTAATTCGCACGATTTTTCTTCCTGTTTATTCTTTCACAGACAAACGGACGATGATTTACTAGTTATAAGCCATTAGTTTATATATAGTTTCTAGCAATAAGATATTAGTCAATAACAAATAATAAGTTATAAACAAACTCAACTCCCAAACCAAATATCTCTCACCAGAAAAATTGTATGCTTACTAACCCCAGTAAATCGTGCGTAACGATCATTCTCACTAACAAAGTTTGTTTTTTTTTTTTTGAAAGCAAAATTGATTGTAAACACTGCTCCGTTAAGCTACCGCAGATGAGCTAGAAAATAAACGACTTTAAAACTAAACATTAACCCATTCCCGGCGTGTGATGCCATATGGCATGACCTGACATTCTCACTTTGATTTAAGTTCAACAATTATACTTGAGAATTTGCACTATAAAACTATTCTGTATGGGTAGAGAAAAGATTGCAATACAGTTTATATCAATTGTACATGTAGTTAATGAGTAATAAGAGTTTGAAGTAAAAAAAAGAAATATTCAATTGTAACCTATATAAATGGTAACCGTCAATTCATTTGTCGACAGGATGTTTTTTACGCTGGCCGACCGTAAATACACGTCAAAAAATTGGAAACCCATCCTTTTCTCTCGTTGCAATCGCAACAGTCAGTTTAGTTAAACTCGCTCGCAAAAAGCATGCGATACTCCAAATGGCATTCTCACTGCTACCGAAATTACACACTAGAGACACTCCTGTCAAATTATTTCTCGTTCTCTTTCACTTCTTTCATTGCACATCACCGAGCGTTGATGCTTGCGAGTTTTCTCGTACAAACTTAAGCTGACATTTGCTCCTGAAACTATGGACACACACTCTCGCTCGTATACTCTCCTACTCGCGTGCACTGTCCTACACACGCGCACAACCAGCCGAAGATGATTGTTTCAAGACGCATTATGTTAATGCGGAGTGGCGTGTCGCAACAAAGTGGAGCTCGCATAATCAATGCCGTAAAACGTGCGTAACAACTAGTTTGGGATATAGTTACGACAGTATGGGTTATCGCCAAACCATATGGATTGTCATCCGTTTATTGATTATGCGGGAGTGGCAAAAAGTATTTCGATGAGTAGGTTGTACGATACCCCCGATACGTTCCAACTTGCAATACTATATAAATTCTCCACCCCACTCTCGGCTGTCGGTCGGTTCACGAAGCAAAACTGCTTGGTAGCAATTCAGCAATTGACAAATCGCATGCGTGAGTCAGTTAAGTGAGCATTTTCGTTTTCCTTTATTTGAGTACTCCTACTCGCATGTCCCTACTCACGTACTCGTCGTCAGTAGAAAGACAAAAGAGATTTTGCGAGCGGTTGTATGATGGCTGCTGCTCTGGCAAGTGCGTGAAAAACAAAGAGTTTCTCGAAAGTGTATGTGTAAACGGTTGGAGAAGCGTAGCACACATTTCATTCTTAAGGAGAAAGGTTTAGCTTCTCGCTCTGTAAGCAACGCTGCTTATGGTACAGCTTCAGCACCCTTTTTGGCGACAATGGCGCTGTTGCAATTAGCTATCGATGGAAGGCATACTGTTCTTCTCGCATCGAAAATATTAGAGGACTATTTTTATGTTGACAACGCTTTAACGAAAGAAGTTGCTGGAACCTTAGTAGGGACGTTGCAATACCTCCAATACTAACTTGGAATCGATTTTTTTCCTTTCGATACTCAATCTGTGGTATCGAAGCTTGACAAGCGAGTCTCAAACAAAAAAAACTTGTTTCGCTCGTGCTTCCGCATCTCTACACTGCCAGTAGGAATGCATTTTGCATAGAATAACGTCCTATTTTAGCAGGATCGTATGCCAAAAAATCGAGAATGGAGTAAAACGGTGGAATGAAAGATTTCAATTGTTTAAAAATTTATAAGATTGACCGGATTTCGGTCATCTCAATGTATAGAGAAAAAATTAGTCTGGTTATGAGATCATTTCTTGAAACATTTTTTATAGTAAAGTCAGGCCCGTTATAGAACCACCTCCCCCCCCCCTCCCACACGTATGCATTGCCCTACCAAGTTTATTTTTCTTGTATGTAATTGATATTAGAAAAAACGCAAAAGACAAATCTGGAATATAAGCAATAAGCATTTTTGAATAATCTCCAGTTTTATTAATGTTAACGATATTAGTCAAATTTTTGGTTGAGCTCATATGCCAAAAAGGATAAATTATTCAATCTTTTGGTGAGCCAGCCTGATTCCCGTCGAAGTTGAAACTGAAGATCCGCATACTTCCGTTTCGGATATCCGGTCCAGCGTCTGGGAGTAACAATTTCAGTTTTTTTTAAGTGTCATTTTAATGAAAGAATCAATCACAGTTTTATTTGTTTGATCACAGAAATGCGAAACAAGTTTGGATGTTAAATTGGACCAGTTTTTCCAGAAGTTTCTATTTCCCACTTTTTGATTTTTTGAATTGAACAAATCGTGGGAAAAAAATTACACACTAGACTAGTTGTTTCAGATATTAAATTTTCAGCCAGTATCTTAACTTCCTGCAATATAAATGTGCCTCTTGTGATTCATGTACAGTTTAATATATTTTGGCCGGACTCTTTCACATCTCGGAAGCATAACCTAGTCCGTTACCTGGCCCGGACAACTATGGTTCGGTCCGAAATAAAATCGAACTATAAAAATTGTAGTCTGATTGGACTTCGGACTGGGCATTCCACACTCTACCCGGTTTGATGGTAAACATTAATCAAACAATGCCTATCGTAAAAATTGAAATTTAAGCTGACGGTTGAATCGCTCCATTCTCTCAGTATTTCTTCGTTAATAGAAGCTATCAGTGTCGTTGGTTCACGACTATTTTAAATTAGGCGACTCTCGAAGCTGGATTTCCAACGGTGTAATTCCTTCAATGCATTTGTTGCTTCAGAGTAGAGCTTTTATAAACTCTTTTGCTGAGAATATTCACTGTCATGATATCCAAAAGCAGCGATTTTCAGCCTTCTTTATATTGACAATCACCATTATCCTTGCGAACATTGATATTCATGATACTAAAAAACCGATGAATATCGACTGGATAAACCTTAAGAGCCAGTTAGCGAGAGGCGCAACCGCATGTTGTTTTGATGTTCTCCGATTGAGCTGAAATTTTCAACGTTTGTTTGTCTATTCAAGGTAGAAAGTTTTGCAAAATTTCAATTTTTTTTCATTGAGGTTAAGTGGGGTAAAACGGCCCTTGAAAATTATATGTCCAAAAACGTCCAAACACTAAAAAGTGCAATAACTCCTGCAAGACTTGATGGATTTTTCTAAAAATTTGTGTTATTATTCTGCACTAAGAGTGCTTAAAAACGCATGATTACAATAAATGGCAATGAGGTAACATGACGAAAAAAACGCATTTTTCTTTGGAAAATCGTCAATTTTCAGGGTTATCCTACTCTTCTCAACATCGCTAGAAAAAATATCTGAATATGGTGTTTTGTAGAGCAACTCAAGAGCTTCAATGTCATGTATAAGCCAAGTGTGCCAAATGGGGTAAAACGGCCCTAGAAGGTTTTTTTTTAAAACCATCAAAATCAATTAAACCACTATAGTTCATTCTAGACTTAATAGATTTTACTGAAAATTTGGATTATCACTGTACCAAACCAGAACTACAGTGCTTCCACAGCTATGGGTCAGCTACAATTATGGGTCACTTTTACGCAAATACGTATATTCTCACGAAACAAAATAATTTTTATTAGCAGTGGTATTTTTTGTAACTCACTTATAACCTCATTTATACGATTAAAATGATTCAAAGTTGAAAATGTCACTAAAAACTATAATTCTGCTCGGTGCAATAAGCGACCCATAATTGTACACCCAAAGCAAACGGGGAATATTTTATTACTTTTGGGCAATTTTTATTACTTTTTGTGTCTTATGACTGCGCATTATACACAAAAAGTAACAAACAAAAAGTAATAAAAATTATGACGGCCACACGCTTGTATGTGTTTTTGCAAGAGAACAAACAGCCAAGCACCGCAATGCATGTGTTGGCAAGACTTCACTCGCTGCATTAGTATTGATGCAACGATCTGGTTAATTTTTTCGTCTTCATCCACACATAATCAGAATCTCAACCGTCAACCTCAATTGTCCAATTTGAAACACTTTCGTTTCGTCCCCAGGTGTTTACTTGAAATGGAGATATGTAATACTGTCTGACCAGAGTTGCCGAAGTTGCGAATATTGTTCTGGATGGGCACGATTTTTGTATATTCAAACAGGTCCAAATGAGTTTCCATGAACCAATAATTATGTGCTGTAAATAGCTTGCAAGAAAGCGAATGTTTTTATTTTTCTCTAACGCAGTTTACAGATCGTGATGTCATTTTAAGGCGCATTTCAAGTCTTTGAAATCATCAACGTTTACATACGCTATGACGGGGAAAATGTTGCTTGGCAGCTTGTCATGTTTTTTCGCTACTCCGTATGCATACAACGAGCGAACTAATACACGCCCACCGGATGAATTGGAGATTGAAAAAACTTGTAACATGTGCAACTTATGCGACGGTGTGTGATTTTTTTTTTGACTTGAGGTGGAAAGGGAGCATTTTTCGACAGAAAAAACGTTGCATGTGGTTGAAACGACCATTATTAGTTAGTCGTACTCTCATAACACGTGCTAAATATATGACAGTATGTGTTGTTACTTACCTGGGGAAGAATTTTATTGCTTTTTAAGTAATGGATTTGTTACCTAAAAGGTAATTTTGCGCTATTGCTTCTAAAGTAATAAGGAAAAGTTTTGCGTGTAGTAATGTTACATTTTGCGGTGCACAATTGTGGGTCAGTCCATATTTTGACAATTTTTATTACTTTTACATGATAATGCATCAAGACTGAATAAAATAACTTGTTATCAAGCTTTTACAACAATAAAATAACTTGCGTTATGTAATTTAACGATTTTACAAACTAAATGATTTTGAATACCAAAAGTGACCCATAATTGTGTCTTTTGCTATGTAAGTGATATTTTTCTTCCCAACCGATTTACACGCATCAACTGCAGTGAAACTGATTGTTGATCGAAAGTACACATCAGAACACAGAGATAGATAGTAAAACATTAGTAGTTGATAATTTTTTCGATTTTAAAACCATTTTTGAACATTCAGACAACACGTCGACTGACCCATAATTTTAGAGGGACTGTACCTACTTTGCCAGAAGATACGCAAAATGGGGTAAAACATTCATTGAAGATTTTTTTCTTCGATAAATGCCGTCAAAATCACCAAAACTGCAAGAACTCGGGATAGACTTGATAGATTTACTAAAAATTCAGATTATCACTCAAGTTAAATACGAACTTAAGGGCAAGATGACAAAAGTGACAAATCGGTTTACATGACGAAAATAAGTATTTTTCTTGGAAAACACTTGGCGATTTTCGGGGTGCTTTTTTCTCAACAGAAAACAGCCCTGAACCCGAAGTTAGCATTTTATAAAATAACTAAAGAGCTTTTATTTGGTATCAAATCCAGATGCATCATTTGTAAACTGACTAAAAAGAACTAACTTTTAAAGTAGAATACTTCTCACAGGAAGTTCGGCTACATAGGGATGTGAAATGAAAATCTAAAACCGAAAAAAGTGAAAAATATGTCCAATTTCAAATGCTAATAAATCGGTTAGTATTCGATGGATTTCCTTCGTTCTTGCAGCAATAGATTGGAAAATCTTCTAAGATTCTTCCCAAAGGAAGATAATTGTAATTTTATTATTCACACTATTGTACTATTGAAAATAGTCAAGCCTTGTCAAAACGAAAAATTCGACCTCTGATTGGTCGTTATATGATTGTTTCCCAAGCACGGTCGACAGAATCATATACCTTGCAATTGAAAACATGCTATTTGGCCTATATAAGAGCCTGTTTCAGCCGAAGCCGCTCATAATAGTTCTAGACAGCGACAACAGCAGTCGTCCTTTCTTAGTAGCAGCACTAGCCCTGTGGTTGGTCACCACGTCTCAGGAGCAGCGCGGTTCTTCTCAGCGTGTGTCGCCAGACTGCCATTATTCCCCCCGTGTAGGGGCAGCATGAAGTTTGCCATCAGGAAATCCAATTTTAAACATCAAAATGCCTTTTTCAAGGCAAATAAACAAGTCATTGAAAGTTATAAATTTTTGACAACGCAAGCAAGCATTCTGTGTTGGATCCTAGCAATTTAAATCTGTCGCGCCCGTGTTATTCACTGAATGTGAAAAAGCTTCCACAATGCATGTTGTCCGTGTATCATAATTCCCCTACTGTTAGGGCAGCTCAAAGGCTGCGATCAGCAACCGATTTTGAACCGCAAAATGCCTTTTTCAAGGCAAATAAACAAGTAATTGAAGGTTAACAATTTTCTGGCATCAACACAAGCAGACATTCTGTGCGGAATGCAGTCAAATTCTGTTTTAGTTGTCTAATTTTTACTTAATTTAGTTAACCCCCCCACTGTAAGGGCAGCGCAAAGGCTGCGATCAGCATATCCGACTTTGAATAACAAACTGTCCTGTTAGAACGCATTCACAAAGACAGTTAGTTCGACTATGCAGAGCTAATATGAAGTCGATTCAATCAATCAGCATGAACAGAATTTCGTCTTCTCCCAGCTGCCAAGTTGCAACATGATGCAACACGCAACAGCGAGCAAACTAAATCGCTTGATATTACAAACCACAATACGGTTAGGGGTTAAATCGTTGCGTGTGTGAGAGCACCATCGGTGTTTATTCGCTGGATACAAAAATCAAATGCGAATTGTGGAGTAATTCGTCTAAAGAACATTAGAAAATGGTACAACTGAAAAGAAAGGCGTGGTCTATTTCGCAGCACCCTTCGGCTATAAAAGAATGTGTCTGGGAAAACTAGCTACATTCACTAGTCGGAAGGTGAGCTGGATGGACCTCCACAACGTTGACAACAGTAGCAGCAGATATCAGTACTCAGTAGTAACAAAGGATAACAGCGGGTTGCGCCTGTGGCTGCCTTCAAATTTAACAAATCATTTGCCCTGTGGTTGGTCACCACGTCTCAGGAGCAGCGCGGTTCTTCTCAGCGTGTGTCGCCAGACTGCCATTATTCCCCCCGTGTAGGGGCAGCATGAATATTGCCATCAGGAAATCCAATTTTGAAAATCAAAATGCCTTTTTCAAGGCAAATAAACAAGTTATTGAAAGTTAATAATTTTTGACAACGCAAGCAAGCATTCTGTGTTGGATCCTAGCAATTTAAATCTGTCGCACCCGTCTAATTCACTGAATGTGAAATAGCTTCCACAGTGCATGTTGTCCGTGTATCCTCATTCCCCCACTGTTAGGGCAGCCTTTTTCAAGGCAAATAAACAAATAATTAAAGGTTAATAATTTTCTGGCATCAACACAAGCAGACATTCTGTGCGGGATGCAATCAAATTTTGTTGTAGTTGTCTAATTTTTACTTTATTTAGTAAACCCCCCACTGTAGGGGCAGCGCAAGGCTGCGATCAGCATAACCGCCTTTTAATAACAAACTATCCTGTTAAAACGCATTCACAAAAGCAGTTAGTTCGACTATGCAGAGCTCATATGAAGTCGATTCAATCAATCAGCATGAACAGAATTTCGTCGTCTCCCAGCTGCCAAGTTGCAACATGATGCAACACGCAACAGCGAGCAAACGAAATCGCTTGATGTTACAAGCCGCAATACGGTTAGGGGTAACATCATTGCGTGTGTGAGAGCACCATCGGTGTTTATTCGCTGGATTCAAAAATCAAATGCGAATTGTGGAATAATTCGTCTGTAGAACGTTAGAAAATGGTAAAACTGAACAGAAGGGTGTGGCCTATTTCGTAGCACCCTTCGGCTATAAAAGAGTTTTTCTGGGAAAACTAGCTACATTCATCAGTCGGATGGTGAGCTTGATGGACCGTCCACAACGTTGACAGCAGTAGCAGCAGATATCAGCACTCAGCAGTAACAGAAGATAGCATCGGGTTGCGCCTGTGGCTGCCTTCATATAAACAAATCACTTGACCTATGGTTGGTCACCACGTCTCAGGCCTCTGCCAGGCTGAACGCCAACGCGAGCAATCGGGCGAGATTTTTGCCGTACATCCACACTTACATTGAATCACCGAATTCGTTTCTTTTTTCACCGACTTTTCAACAGTTGAGCGCTCGGTAAAACGTTCGGTAATATAAACCACTACCGACCGATCAGTAATCAAATTGATGTGTATGTATCGTTGTGCGATACCAGTTCATTAAAAATAAAAATCATAATTCTTTTTTATTATTTATTCCTCAAGATGAAAACGTTTAGTTAATTTAAACCGTTCATTTTCATTTACTGAACCTAGAGTAACCCAGCTTCTGCAGATACCGAAGGCCGATTACGCTTTTCCTTTATAAGCTCCCGTTTTCGAAAAAAGCGGCTTGCATGGCTCAGTAGATTCGACCTTCGGATCACCGTAGAAGAGGATCGTTCGCGTAGGTTAATCTACAGAAATTTCTGTTGAATTAGCATCGCTGATGAGATGGCATGCAATGACGCAAGAAACAGCGAATTTTCTGTTTTGTTCGTCCTTCTTTAGATTGTTTTGATTTTTTTCGATACTGAGCGGTGTGTATCGATATTGATGAAGCATCGCTGGTTAAATATCGATACCAAATATTATAATAAGTATCGAAGGTAAAAGGATCGATTCTGTGTTAGTATCGCAACGTCCCTAGTTGCAGCCGGTACCTCCCTAAGGCCGATGTTGAAGTAAATGGAAGCGGCACAGCGAAACAGTTCGGGTGTGCTTAGACGCGCGTCATTTTTCGTTGTTAATATTATTCCCCAAATGAAACGACACGCTTTCGTACGATAGCGACGGTATTAGCGGTAGATGCATTTGCCAACACTTACTCCAGTAAAGCCGTGTCTAATTTTCAATGTGAAAACACCTTTCTATTGTGTTGGCCGTGCGCATTAGGTCTCTGCCAGGCTAAATGCGAAAAGCGGCGCGAAACGATTCGCCCGGCCGTAGGTTAATGTACAGCTGTGAGTAGAGCTGTGTAAAAGTATTATACTTCAACTTTGCGGTCGTGGCTTTGCACACAACCCTCCTGTGATTTTTCTTATACCGTCAGTAATGTTCAGATACTTTTTTTAAGATATTTTTTTAGATTGAGCTATGCCAGTGATATCGGTGAAACGTTGATTCCAGCTAGGCCTTTGTTGAATAACTCAATTTTCTGTGTTCTGGAGTAATCTTTTTGAATGCTTTCTTGAGAATATACGATTTATGGTATCTCCGCCAATTCGTATACAGATGCAGATGGTTGCAACTCCGTCGGTAGAATGTTTCTTTCACATCCTGATGCTGATGGTTCCATGAATGAATTGTGTGGATGCTCTACGAGATCGAATTCATCTTTCACTTCGATACAATATAATCTACACGAATCACAAATCGATGAAAACGTATTAAAATGAGCTTGATAGTTCAATATTTTTAATTTTGCAATAACGTTTTCGTTTAATTTGCGTAAGCTTGATGAGCACCGATGATCAGGAAAGGGTTTACAGCACTTGGACTTGGTGTATTCCATTTTCACTTTATTCATCTTCACAAAATGCAAACTGTTACTAACACTTCTGGAGAAGTGCAATCGTATTTATATACGAAAACAGATATTATAGGATATTGGTAGCGTACTATACAAACAGTTATTACTAGTAAACAAGTAGGAAGTGTTGCACGACAAACATATTTTTGCCTTTCTCCTAGAAAGGTATAGCAATCACTGAGAAAATCAAAGGTATAAAAGTGCTCCAAAGGGTCGAATCTCGTATATCAATCGACTTAGTTCGACGAGCTAAGCATTTTCTGTATGTGTGTGTGTATGTGTGTGTGTATGTGTGTGTGTGTGTGTGTGTGTGTATGTAACGGTCTCCCAATCGCACTCAATTTTCTCGGAGATGGCTGGACCGATTTTAATAAAACTAATTGCAAATGAAAGGTCTAGTTGCCCCATAAGACCCTAGGGGTGTGCGAAACTGGCTTTTCTGGTGTCGAAACGAAACGAAATTAACCCTTGATTTCGGTTTCGCCAAATTAGTCGAAACGAAATCAAGGTGGATTTCGAGTTTTCGAGACGAAACGAAATTGGTCTCTAAATTTCGCGAAATTTCGAAAATAAAATAAATGTTTCTTTTTTTTTTTCTTTAAAATAAATGTTTCTGAAACATAGCATTACAATGATTTGTAACGTTGGAGCGTACGCTAACGAAGTACCCTTGAGCGGCTGATCGCAAGGTGCCTACCTGGTCGACGAAGAGTAACGTAGGTATTCAGATATCGATAAACCGACAATGACGAGAAAATCAAAAATGTTAAAAACTAAAATCTTGATGCATTCATTTATACATATTATATTGCAGTAATAGTAGCGCGTTAAATACAAATGATATAAAGGTCAAACTCGAAATGTCTTTGTAAATAATAATTTAATAAACTTCTGAACTGATTCTCTTGGTTTGAATGCAACTATGTTTAAAATAGTAATCCTTCTTTCATAGCACTTTCATCATTCAAAATCCAAGTTTTGTCCTAGAGCTCGAACTGGAAAACATGAGAGATGGTAGGTAGGTTTACAACCATTCCTGTGAGTTTTGGTGTCCCTAGCAAAGATAACTTTTCCAAAGAGTTTTTCCCTATGCAAACGTAAAAGCGACGAATCCGATAAGCAATTCCTCGGCGGCCTTCTGATGCATTTCTGCATTCTCTTAAAGCAGCAAAATTCACAGGCAGGAATGGTTTCTCCTCAGAGGAAAAAAGAGGAAAGTGAAATTCTAACTCGCTGCTCTGTTTTCAAGTCGTGTGCTCTTCTCTTTGTTGCTTTGACTTCTTTCTTGCGCTGAGTGCACAGGAGATTGAGAAACCTACACAAAGAGAAAGTAAAGTGTTCCTCTACACAAAGTTGCTCTTTGTGGAAGTTTGTGAAGCTCGCTTTGGTTTGTGTGATGTGCTGGTTATTGGTATTGGTATTTTCGAGTGTAAAATCAATCTCACATTCTTCCACTAGCGCTGGTATACTTATTCCAACCAGTGATGCCACATGTGCAATTTTATCTGTATTTATACAGATTTTTTACGTATTTTCCATACAGATATCTTCCTATACAGATTACAGATTTCTGGAAATAATACAGATTTTTTTGGTTTTCCTGATCGCAAATTAAATTTACAGTAAAAAATTAACTTAAATGTTGCAAGGCTTGTTTTATTATCAGGCTTGTAAACAGTCAACACTTTCATTTTATTTCGCTTCCTTAGCGTGCGTCACAGTAGGCTTTTGTTCGTGAATGTCAGAATACGTTCGAGGTAAAAAAACGTCGTGATGGCGAGTACATGTTTGTTCATGAATGTATTTAGCCATGTTTGTTCATGAATGTATTTAGCCACCGTCAGAGGAAAAAAACGATTATCGCAGTGAAAAGTGTTTCTACCTTGACCATTTCGAAACCTGGATATTATATTCATATGCTTCGCGTGAGCGTGTGAATGAACGAATCATGATATATGTTAAACAAGCTTTTCGAAATTTTATCAAAGTGACAAGATTTTTTGATCCTCAAAATACAGATGCAAATATGGCATCACTGAGTACAACGTGTAAATCAATTGATGAGGTTGGAAAATGCCCCCGCGGGAAGGGTAAAAAGCAAGCGCCAAGCTATAGCATATCATCATATTTCCAAGCTCTGATACGTTCTCATCACAAAACTAACAAACATTTCAATTAAAAAAAAACAATATCTCTTAAAAGGCAATGAAAGTTACCTATACTGTTTTTTAATAATATTGTAACAAAACAAAAATATAATATTGATGTAATAATGACAAACCCAAAACACACGAGAATTTTAGACACAGTAATTCCCGGTCATAAACACATTGCCTTTGACAGTGGTAATTAACACATTACTATGAAAGATTATAGAGATTAGAGTAGCTTGTATTTTTGTTTCATGCTCTAGCGCTTGGGCAAGCGAAGTAACCAATTTCTCAGTACAAAGAGAAACAAAGAGTGAAATTGTGCACTATCATTTCTCTTTTTTCGTTCGCGTCATTTCTCTTTGTGCTGGTGAGTTTCTCAACGGCTGCAGGCGTTCTTCTCAATGTGAAAAACGGAAAGTTGACTCTTTGTGCACTTGAAGTGAGCAGATAACATCACTGTTCACAGGAATGGTTAAAAAGCTGTAAAACCTTTGGAGGGCAACTTTTTTCCGCTTTTGTCGACCAGTGTTATTGATTTTTTTTAACATCGTTTAGTCAAACTAGACTAAGTGACATCTTTATCAATTCGAGGAAAACTAAATTTAAGTTAACTATTCTGTAAACTTTGAAGTTTTCAATATTTTTGCACATTTTTTAATATAACTTAAAATTACCTTTCAACTGAGCAGTTCCACAAAATGTCCCAGTTTCAATATGTTTTGCCATTTTAGATTTGACCTAAACTTTGCATAAACGTTTCTATAGGCTGAGAAGCTATTTAAAATGCTATTTTGGGAGGGTTATTGTGATTATAAATATTTTCAGAGCCAAAAGTTTTTTGATCAGTGTGACGTCTCTGGAAAAGTTTTAGACAGTAATTTTATCTTTCCGATAAAAAAAAACTCTAAAAAATTCATTTTTTTAATGTAAAAGAAACATTAAAATTAATATAAAAAAGCTTATTTTTTAAAAATCTTTTTTTTGTATAAAAATTACAAAAAAATTACCGAAGCGATGAAGAAGTCAAAAAAAAGTTATATTTAAAAAAAATTACAACATGTTTATTTTTGGAAGAACAATATTATTATCTACAACTTTGCCAAAGGCACTATGCCAATCAAACCAACTGTTTCGATTATAAAAATATTTTAATTACCCACAGATTGTTCAATTGGAGATTGAAATTATTTTTTCAGCTAAATCGGTTTGTTTGACTGGCATCACTAGTGTCTCTGGTAAGGTTTTAGAAAATAATTTTGTCCTAAAAAAATATGCCCTGTGAGTTTCTGCGACACCAAAACTAATAAAATGCATTTGGGACCATTCCTAAACTAAGTGGTCATATTTTGATCTCTTTTATACCCCCCTACTCCCCCGTGGTCTTTCGTGGTCTTTTGTTTTGTGATATATGCACTAAAGTATGAAGTACATATACACTAAAGTATGAAAAATTTATAAAAAAATGAAGGTTCAAGAAAACTGATTATTAGTTATTGCGCAAATTGTAAATAGAATTTCCAGTAATATCATTTTCTCAAAACCAAAATAACAAATAGATAATGGTTGTTTAATTATTGATAATATTTCATTGTCTTTAACAAATATAATAATTTCCTTACCTGAAAGTAATTTAAAACGCTTTTCTGTTGATATTCAAAATGATTTTAAATTTGTTCAAAATGATTTTAAATTTGTTGTTGAGTATCATAATAAATAAAATTTGTTTAAGCAGTTTGATCATCCACGATAAATTTTTCGCTAATAGTTATGGTAAATTGTATACTCATCTAGAAATCATCTAGAAAAATATTTAGTTGATAATAAGTGAAACCTTACTTTTAGTGATTTTCAGGTATCAGATTTGTAACTTAGTTTTTTTTAATAAATTACAAAGTTTTTGAATGTCAAACAAAATATAAACATCTTTCTTTCTTCCTTCAGTTCACGAACATCCAGGTCTTTTATATTGTTTTAAAGACCAAAACGTTGATTTTTTTTACCGGTCGTTGAGTATTGAATTATACTTCCAGGATAACATAAATCCCGACGCATTACAAAATAGAACTATTATTCTAAAGAAGTAAATGCCATATAAGGCAAATCCTGTTTAAAAAAAAATATCCTTCGTTCGGATAAATTTAAAATATGTTTCAAAAATTTGATTACAGTTAAATGCTGACAACTCTCAAACTTTCCGTGACACTTATTAATTAGTCGTGTCAAAGAAATTTATTAATTAAAAAATTGCGAAAGCTTCGTCTTGACTTAGTGGCAATGATAAATTATAAGTCAGAAAAAAGACTACGTGGTCTACTCGTTAACCCCAGGGGCGACCCGTGGCTGTTGAACCAACCTGTTCAACTGGAAGTTCTGAAAATCAGAGTTTAAGGAAGTAACTACAATTTTATCCGCGAATGAAAGCAAGTAGTTCCTATTGTTTCTATTTAAAAATAAAACTACAAAATAAGAAAATAAGAGCATGAATTTGGATTTTAGATTAAGTTTTGTCTGACGTCCCCATGTGCATTGCACAGGTTGCACATATGGACGAGTCGCCCCTGCTTAACCCCCACACCCCCCGCGTGATTTTTCGTGGTCCTTGATAACCCCCTTACCCCCCCCCCCCCCTTCCCCCCGTCTCCCTATATATGACTACGTGGTTTGGGAACGGACCCCAAAAATTATTTTTCTTTCAACCAATAAACAGTTAGAATGGAATGTTGTAATGCAACAGACAAATAGTTTTCTCTTTACTCAATTAAGTTATTCGTAGTCATCCTCGTTCTCTTATTTCTCGTTTTTTCTAACCTTTCTTTTCTTCTACCTTGTATATTCGTCAAGTGCAAAGTCAGAATCACTTTTATGCTATAATTTGAACTTGTTATTGACATTGTAAAATTTTGTGTCCCCTAAAACAAGAGTAACATTTGGCCTGTAAGAAAGAGCTTCAGAGCTTTAGTTTTGACAGAAATTGCGATGCCCTCCTAAACGAGAAACAAAAAGTGACCTCTTTAACCTTTTTTTTTTTTTAGGTTTAAATTAGTTTATTTGACACGGCACGATACATTTTCTGTTTTACTGAGCCAAGTACAATTCGTATTAATTCTACGTTAGCAGGGAAAAGAGGAAGGCCTTTTCTTTATTCTCGCGGCCGACTACGAGCTAGTGGGGATTTAAGGTGAGAGGAGGGGAGATACAATTTTGACTTAAAACTATTTTGGAACTTTGTTTTTCAACTGGTAGAGCAATTGTATTCTTGTTTGTTGTGGGTTCAAAATATTTGTGTAAGCATAGATGCGGGCTCTTCGTTTTCGTGTCTTCAGCATAGCATATTTGTATCCTTAATCTGACAAATAGACAAAGAAAATTTTAAATTTTAATGTCAGCGTTTTCAGAAAGCAGTATAGCTGTGTCATGTACTGGAGATCACCGCTTCCCAGAATGTCTCTAACGGGTACGTTCGGTTGTTTTCCTCGGGCCCGAAGGGAATCTATAAGCTCGGACCTAACACCACAGTATTCGGTACACGACCAAACAACATGCTCGATGTCATGGTAGCCATCGCCACAAACGCAGTGATTACTGTCTACAAGCCCTATACGAAAGAGATGCGTGTTTAACGTGTAGTGATTGGACATAAGTCTGGACATCACGCGAATGAAGTCCCGACCTACATCCAACCCCTTGAACCATGCTTTCGTCGATACCTTAGGAAAAATGGAATGTAGCCACCGTCCCAGTTCATCAGAGTTCCATGATGATTGCCAACTGTTGAGTGTTCTCTGACGCAAAATGCTATAATATTCATCATAAGCAATTGGTCTTTCATAAATATCGCCATCAATAGCACCCACCTTAGCAAAAGCGTCAGCCTTTTCATTACCCGGAATCGAGCAATGAGAAGGGACCTACGCTAAGGTAACCCGGTAATTTTTATCTGTTAAAGCACTTAAAAACCGCCGTATTTTCCCCAGGAAATACGGGGTGTGCTTCACAGGCTTCATCGATCGCAGAGCCTCAATGGCACTGAGACTATCTGTGAAGATGAAGTAGTGGTCTGTGGGTAGGGTTTCGATGATTCCAAGAGAGTACTGAATAGCAGCAAGTTCTGCGACGTACACGGAAGCAGGAGCATCGAGTTTGTAGGAGGCGGTAAAATTTTCGTGGAAAACACCGAAGCCAGTGGACTCATCTAGATTAGATCCGTCAGTGTAAAACCTTTTATCATAACTAACATGTTTAAACTTATTCGAAAAAATCTTAGGGATCTCTTGGGGTCGCAATTGATCCGGGATACCAGAAATGTCTTGTTTCATGGTGGTGTCGAAGAATATAGCATTATTAGAAGTATCTAAAAGTGCGACATTGGAGGAATCGTATGAAGAAGGATTAATATCTTGAGCCATATAGTCAAAATATAAAGTCATAAATCTGGATTGAGATTGAAGGTCGACCAACCTCTCGAAATTTTCAATTACTAATGGGTTCATAACTGTGCATCGAATTAGCAACCGGTAAGAGAGATTCCAAAAACGATGTTTCAACGGAAGAATACCCGCTAACACTTCAAGACTCATCGTATGGGTCGACTGCATGCAACCCAAGGCAATACGCAAACAACGATATTGTATTCTCTCTAATTTTATAATGTGCGTGTTCGCGGCGGAGCGAAAGCAGAAACAGCCGTACTCAAGAACTGACAATATCGTTGTTTGGTAAAGCCTTAGAAGGTCTCCTGGGTGGGCTCCCCGCCAGGTTCCGGTAATCGTACGAAGAAAATTAATCCTCTGTTGGCATTTTCGTGTCAGATACCTAATATGACAAGCCCAGGTGCATTTAGAGTCGAACCAGACCTCGAGATATTTAGCGACTAAAACCTGAGAGATCGTTTTACCCGTTAGTAGGAGCTGCAGCTGAGCTGGGTTATGCTTCCTAGAAAAAACGACCAACTCAGTTTTCTCCGGAGAGAATTCGATACCCAGCTTAAGAGCCCATTCAGACAAATTGTCTAAGGTATCTTGCAATGGTCCTTGCAGATCGCTAGCCTCGCTACCAGTAATGGATACAACGCTATCGTCTGCAAGTTGCCTTAGCGTGCATGAATTTGCAAGACATTCATCGATGTCATTGACGTAAAAATTATATAAGAGAGGACTTAAACATGAGCCCTGGGGAAGGCCCATGTAACTAATTCGGGAAGTTGTCGAATCGCCATGTGAGAAATACATATGCTTTTCTGACAACAAATTGAGCAAAAAGTTATGCAGATTTAGTGAAAGTCCCTGCGAATGAAGTTTCGCGCTTAAAACTTCTACAGAGACAGAGTCAAAAGCCCCCTTAATATCCAAGAACGCAGAAGCCATTTGCTCTTTTCGAGCAAATGCGAGTTGAATTTCAGTAGAAAGCAACGCTAGGCAATCGTTCGTCCCTTTGCCCCGGCGAAAGCCAAATTGAGTATCTGAAAGTAAACCGTTTGTTTCGACCCATTTGTCTAACCGTAAGAGGATCATTTTCTCCATTAATTTCCGGAGGCAAGAGAGCATCGCAATCGGCCTATATGAATTGTGATCAGAGGCAGGTTTCCCGGGTTTCCGAATAGCAATGACTTTTACCTCCCTCCAGTCATGCGGAACAATATTTAGCTCAAGAAACTTGTTGAACAAGTCCAACAAGCGTCTTTTTGCAGAGTCGGGTAGATTCTTCAACAGGTTGAATTTTATTCTATCTAACCCTGGAGCCTTATTGTTGCACGACAGGAGAGCCATTGAAAATTCCAACATCGAAAATGGAGGCTCTTCCGTAGTTACTATAAACGCGTCGCGAAAGGTTTTCTGTTCCGGTACAGAATCCGGACAGACCTTTTTGGCAAAATCGAGTATCCAGCGATCTGAATACTCCTCACTCTCATTCGAAACGTCACGGTTCCGCATGCGCCTGGCGGTATCCCAAAGAGTGCTCATCGCTGTTTCGCTCGACAACGCGTTTACGAACCGCCGCCAGTACCCGCGTTTTTTCGCCTTTACTAAGCTCTTCATCTGCCTGCCCAGTGCCTCGTACTTTCGTAGTAGGTTGACAGTGCCGTACTCCCGGTAGTCCTTATACGCCGCGGACCTTCGCGCGTACAGCTCAAAGCACTCTTTGTACCACCAATTGTTGGGAGGGCGTTGTCTAATCGTTACCCCGGGTATCGGTTTCGTCTGAGCTTGAGTCGCGGCGTCGATTATCAAGCCAGCTAAGAACGCGTATTCTTCCTCCGGAGGAAGTTCCTCGTGAGTCTCGATAGATTCCGCTGTAATAGACTCATAACGCTTCCAATCAATATTACGTGTAAGGTCGTAGGAAATATTGATTGGGTTCGGGGGAGTTGAACCATTAGCAATTGATATAACGATTGGAAGATGATCACTACCGTGGGGATCGTTGATTACTTTCCACTGGCAATCTAACGCAAGTGATGTCGAGCAGAGGGATAGGTCAAGCACGCTTTCACGTGCTGGAGGATTAGGTACACGTGTCGCTTCCCCAGTATTCAAAAGTGTCATATTGAAGTTGTCGATCAAGTTACAAATTAAAGAAGATCGGTTGTCGTCGTACAGCGACCCCCATAGCGAACAGTGAGAGTTAAAATCTCCCAAAATCAAAAAAGGTGCGGGAAGCAATTCTGCTATATCAAGGAGTTGCTTCTGTTCAATCCGCGCGGATGGGGGAATATATAACGAAACAAGGCAAAGGTCTTTTCCATTCATATTCGTTTGAATGGCAACAACTTCAATATTCGAGATCGAGGGGAGGTCGATTCTGAAAAAAGAATAGCACTTTTTGATCCCTAAAAGTACCCCTCCACCGTGTGAGTCTCGATCTCGACGAATGATGTTAAAATCGTGGAAATTAAGTTGGTCATTTGAATTGAGAAAAGTTTCACAAAGCGCGAACGCATCACAATTGTATGTGTTTATCAAATGTGAAAATAAATCAAATTTGGGGATGATACTTCTGCAGTTCCACTGTAACACAGTGACAAAATTCCTAACCTCTTTCAACGTATTAGTCATCGAAAGATACGATAGCTGAAATGAGGGGCCAAGTTGCTGTGAGTTGCTTCGAAAAGGTTTTCACTGTTGGGAGAAGGGCAAGAAGAATGTTTTGGAGGGGATCTGGTATGTTGAATGTTTTAAATATCCAGTCCACAATATCAGAGAATTTTATGAACCCTGTTTCTTTTATGTCTTCTGATCGAGAAATGGGTGCACGAGGGGTTTTTGGTGCCCCAGGAAGCGGTGGGTACTCCTGGTTTGATTTGAAATTAAAACCGGGGGGTACTTGCTTCGGTTTTTCTTCACCGCTTCCTTTTTGTGTTGTCTTATTGGTCATTCCGCTAGGGGTTATCTTACGACCTTTGCGAGAAAGATTAGGAGAGTTGAGCATTCTCCTCTTCCTAGATCCCTCTGGCAAGGCATAGGAACACCCTTCGACGGGATCGTCAGATGTACCCTCATCGGTTGGCAAAAAGGAAAAGATGTTTCCTGTCGAGGGTGGCTCAGCCCTCTTAAGCATTTCTGCAAAAGAGCGCTTTGATCGTTCCTTAAGGGAACGCTTATTTTTTTCCTCGCGCTGTTTGTACGCGGGACATGCCGGAAGGTCATGCCGAGTTCCCTCGCAATAAAGACACTTTTCAGTATCCCCACTGCAAGCGTTCTCAGCATGATTGCCTCCGCACTTGCTACAGCGTGCCTTGTTGCAGCAGTAGGTGGCTGTGTGACCTAACTGCTTACAGTTTTGGCAATGCATGACCCGCGGTACGAACAGGCGTACAGGTAGACGAACCCTGTCCAAGCGGACGTAGCTCGGCAGCGCGGATCCGGCGAATGTTACTCGGAAGGAATCCGAAGGGAGGAATTTCTTCTTCCCTTCTTCGATGGATACTGAATGCAATTGCTTGCAATCCAGTATCTTTACACTTTGCATCAAGGGGTTTTTAAAACAGCCAACTCCATGACGCAAAATGTCATCGACAGTGAGATTCCCCTCGGTAACCACACCGTCGATTTCTACATCCTTGGCAGGGATGTACACGCGATACTCTCTCGTGAAGAGCTCGTAGCCAGCAATTTCGTTTGCTTGCTTCAAGCTACTCACGACAACTCGCAGTTTGTTCGGCCTCACCTTCGTAATCTCGGTTACGGCCGAAAAATGTTTTGCCAGGTCTTTGCCAATTTGAATAATATTCAATGGCTTCTTTATGGGCCGGAAAAAAACAACGTAGGGACCGCCAGCGGCATCTGGGTAAGCTTTTACCCGTACTTCCGGTACTCTTGGTACAGGACTTGGCAAAGGGGAGGGCACAGGGGAAGGTAGGGGTGAGCTGATGGGAGAAATTTCAATTTCTTCCCCGTTTGTTTCCACCTCCAGGAAAAGTTGCACCTGCATGTCGTCCATTTTGCGGGAGCGTTACGCTCTACCGCACACAAACGATAAATATTCGAATATGGGGGGGGGGGTTCAAGTAGTTGATGTTAAATTTTAAAAACAATTAAAAAAAAAGACAGTAATACTAATTCTAATAACAATAGTAATAATAATAATAATAATAATTACAGTAATAATATTAATAATAACAATAATAATATCAATAATAATATTAATAATAATATTATAACATAGTAATAATATTGATAATAATAGTAAAAATTCTAAAGGTAATACGTCACCGAACGTCTATGTCACGACCTCACGGCTGATAGTAGAATTAATCGAGCGTCTCCGCAGAACAAACAATGACGATCCAGCTTCGTGTTGAGACGCAGTGGCCGTGTCTTACACGCGACCTTGTAGATGCCACTTGTAGTTGACTTCCACTCGCTCGATCGTATGATGGTCCGTGCTGCTAGCGGGGTAACAGCGGTGCGGGAGAATTATTCTTGCTGATATATCAGCTGCGTATCGAATCACTGGCGGGGTAGCCTGCCCCTACCAGTGTGCAGATGTTTCTGCCGATATATAAAAGGCTATTGTTATCGCGCAGCACAAGAACTAATCGACAAAAAAACACCCGTACGATAACTCGTGTATTGTTATTTTGCGAACTCAAACGGAGATAAACAATTTGCGTCTAATCGAGACGAAAGCAAAACAACGAATCAGCCTCTTTAACCTTGTGGGCTGCAAATATAACCACATTTTGATGTACGTAAAAGATGCGTAAAATTTATTCCTACAAACAAATTACTAGATACCTTGTAGCGCATTTGGACGGCTTCATATTCCTCGAATATGACTTCAGTGATGACATGAATTGTATGCTCTGCGTGAATAAATAATACCTCCCGCATGATGTTACGGTTTTGTCTTTAAAAACAAAAATTACCGTCTGAGAGTTTATTCTTCTATGTCTGACTTAGTATACCAGATATCTGTTGAGATATATTCAATTTAATTTATAGTCGCAATGAGCACAAACCAAAATAATGTAATAATGTGTATCGGAAATTTGGTCCGAAATTTCGTATTCGTCGAAATTGGAAGTTTATTTTCGCGAAATTTTAGGCGGAATTTAGCGAAATTCAACGAAATTTTTCGGCAATTTCGCGAAACCGAAATTTCGCGAAATTTCGCGAAATTTCGGGAAATTTCGAGTTTGGCGAAATTATACGAAATCATTCGAAATCTCGCACAGCCTTATAAGACCCTATTGAACTTTATTGCAATCGGATTTTTAGTTTCGAGGTTATGTTTAAAAATGTGGAAAATCAAAAAACTTCATTATCTCAGAAACTACACAACCGATTTGAACAAAATTGGTATCAATAGAACGGGCTTGTTTTTTGAACCATTTTAAAAATAATTTTATTAGGATCGGACATGTGATTGAATGCTGTGTGATTGAAGTTATGCAAAGAAACGTGTTTAAGCATTTATGCTGTCAGAAAACCAATGAAATGAACAAAACGGTTTGAGCTTTATTTTTCTTCCCCTTTCAATATTCAAGGTTTTTGAAGGGGGGGGGGGGGGGGTAGGGTGACATAAAATGAAAATAAAATTTTTAACGGCCTAATTGAACTGTAACTTTGTCTATTATGTATCAACAAGGATGGAAAAACCTAAATTAATCCACCTAGCGGTCAGACTCAGCCTTTCTCATTCAAACTTATTATTTGTAAAAATAAATTAACATGAATGCTTAAATCCAGTTAACGTATATTCACTCTTTGGGTTCTAAAATATTGATGTTGTTATCGAAGCATAAAATATGAAATTTGACGCAATGTTAGTGCTTAAGAAATAGCAAAATAAGAGAAATGACTCTTAATTTCGAACAATTTAATCACTAGCGATACCAGGAACGTTCAAATAGTACGATACCACATTTTACTAGCCCGTTCATCTGATATCAATATTGTTCAGAACGGTTGTGTAGTTTCTAAGATAATGAAGTTTCGCGATTATCACATTCGATACATTACAGACAAAGTTACCGTCCGATTACAGCAAAATTCAATAGGGTGTTATGAGGCAGCTAGACCTTTCATTTGACACTAAATTTGTGGAAATCGGTTCAACCATCTCAGAGAAAAGCTAGTGAGTTTATGTAGTCTTCGGAATACGTTTCTTTTCATAGCTGGATTTCACATTTTTAAACATAACAGGCAAAGTAATAATCCGGTTGCAAAAAAAAACCATAGAGTCTTGTGGGGCATCAAGACCTTCCATATGACACTGATTTTATGAAAATCGGTCCAGCCATCTCTGAGAATCATGAGTGATATTAAATAGTCTCCAGAACACGTTTCTTTCCATAACTTTTGAACCACAAGTTCAATCTTCATAAAATTCGAAAGTTGAGGTTTTTTAGGTAGCCCGTTCATTTGAAATTAGTTTTGTTCAAATCGGTTGTGTAGTTTCTGAGATATTGATATTTCGTGATTTTTACATTTTGATACATAACCTCTAAACTAGAAATCCGATTACAATAAAATTCAATAGGATTTTATGGGGCAACTAGATCTTTCATTTGCAATTAATTTTATTGAAATAGGTTCAGCCATCTCTGAGAAAATCGAGTGAGATTCGGAGAGCGTTACACACACATACACACACATACAGAAAACGCTCAGCTCGTCGAACTGAGTCGAGTGATATACGACATTCGGCTCTTTTGAGTACTTTTATACCTTTAGTTTTTGCAGTGATTGCTATAGCTTTCTAGGAGAAAGGCAAAAAGAAATGACTTTTAATATTGAACAATTTCATCACGAGCGATACCGGGAACGTCAAATAGTACGATACCACATTTAAATTATTTTGAGCCCATATATATCGATCAAAGCAGAAATGGTTTCAAATAGTCTTTGAATATCTTTTCGTTTCATTACTTTTGAGCCACAAATCAAGTTGCTATGAAGTTTGTTATTTGTGAGTTTAAGAGATAACTCGTTCGTATGACACTTGTTATGTTAAATAAGTCGTGTAATCTTCGAGATAATAGACTTTCGTTGTTATTACAATTTAATACATAACGGTTGCTTAAGTTCGATTATAATCGAATGAAATGGGAACGTATAGAGCAGCCGAATTAGGAAACCACTTGTTCAATCATAATTCATTAATTAACACTTAACTAGCCCGTTCATCTGATATCAATATCGTTCAAATCGAATATGACTTCAGTGATGACATGAATTGTATGCTCTGCGTGAATAAATAATACCTCCCGCATGATGTAACGGTTTTGTCTTTAAAAACAAAAATTACCGTCTGAGGGTTTATTCTTCTATGTCTGACTTAGTATACCAGATACCTGTTGAGATATATTCAATTTAATTTATAGTCGCAATGAGCACAAACCAAAATAATGTAATAATGTTTATCGGCAATTTGGTCCGAAGTTTCGTAGTCGTCGAAATTGGAAGTTTATTTTCGCGAAATTTTAGGCGGAATTTAGCGAAATTCAACGAAATTTTTCGGCAATTTCGCGAAACCGAAATTTCGCGAAATTTCGGGAAATTTCGAGTTTGGCAAAATTATACGAAATCATTCGAAATCTCGCACAGCCTTATAAGACCCTATTGAATTTTATTGCAATCGGATTTTTAGTTTCGAGGTTATGTTTAAAATGTGGAAAATCAAAAAACTTCATTATCTCAGAAACTACACAACCGATTTGAACAAAATTGGTATCAATAGAACGGGCTTGTTTTTTGAACCATTTTTAAAATAATTTTATTAGGATCGGACACGTGATTGAATGCTGTGTGATTGAAGTTATGCAAAGAAACGTGTTTAAGCATTTATGCTGTCAGAAAACCAATGAAATGAACAAAACGGTTTGTGCTTTATTTTTCTTCCCCTTTCAATATTCAAGGTTTTTGAAGGGGGGGGGGGGGTAGGGTGACATAGAATGAAAATAAAATTTGTAACGGCCTAATTGAACTGTAACTTTGTCTATTATGTATCAACAAGGATGGAAAAACCTAAATTAATCCACCTAGCGGTCAGACTCAGCCTTTCTCATTCAAACTTATTATTTGTAAAAATAAATTAACAGGAATGCTTAAATCCAATAAAGGTATATTCACTCTTTGGGTTCTAAAATATTGATGTTGTTATCGAAGCATAAAATATGAAATTTGACGTAATGTTAGTGCTTAAGAAATAGCAAAATAAGAGAAATGACTCTTAATTTCGAACAATTTAATCACTAGCGATACCAGGAACGTTCAAATAGTACGATACCACATTTTACTAGCCCGTTCATCTGATATCAATATTGTTCAAAACGGTTGTGTAGTTTCTAAGATAATGAAGTTTCGCGATTATCACATTTCGATACATTACAGACAAAGTTACAGTCCGATTACAGCAAAATTCAATAGGGTGTTATGAGGCAGCTAGACCTTTCATTTGACACTAATTTTGTGGAAATCGGTTCAGCCATCTCTGCGAAAAGTGAATGAGTTTAAGTAGTCTTGTGAAATTTTATTTTTCATAGCTGGATTTCACATTTTTGAGCATAACAGGCAAAGTAAAAATCCGATTGCAAAAAAAAATCAATAGGGTCTTATGGGGCAACTAGACCTTCAATTTGACACCGATTTTATGAAAATCGGTCCAGCCATCTCTGAGAAACATGAGTGAGATTAAACAGTCTCCAGAACACGTTTCTTTCCATAACTGAACCGCAAGTTCAATCTTCATAAAATTCAAAAGTTAAGGGTTTTTTAGGTAGCCCGTTCATTTGAAATTAATGTTGTTCAAATCGGTTGCGTAAGCATTTATGCTGTCAGAAAACCAATGAAATGAACAAAACGGTTTGAGCTTTATTTTTCTTCCCCTTTCAATATTCAAGGTTTTTGAAGGGGGGGGGGGGGTAGGGTGACATAAAATGAAAATAAAATTTGTAACGGCCTAATTGAACTGTAACTTTGTCTATTATGTATCAACAAGGATGGAAAAACCTAAATTAATCCACCTAGCGGTCAGACTCAGCCTTTCTCATTCAAACTTATTATTTGTAAAAATAAATTAACATGAATGCTTAAATCCAGTTAACGTATATTCACTCTTTGGGTTCTAAAATATTGATGTTGTTATCGAAGCATAAAATATGAAATTTGACGTAATGTTGGTGCTTAAGAAATAGCAAAATAAGAGAAATGACTCTTAATTTCGAACAATTTAATCACTAGCGATACCAGGAACGTTCAAATAGTACGATACCACATTTTACTAGCCCATTCATCTGATATCAATATTGTTCAGAACGGTTGTGTAGTTTCTAAGATAATGAAGTTTCGCGATTATCACATTCGATACATTACAGACAAAGTTACCGTCCGATTACAGCAAAATTCAATAGGGTGTTATGAGGCAGCTAGACCTTTCATTTGACACTAATTTTGTGGAAATCGGTTCAACCATCTCAGAGAAAAGCTAGTGAGTTTATGTAGTCTTCGGAATACGTTTCTTTCCATAGCTGGATTTCACATTTTTAAACATAACAGGCAAAGTAATAATCCGGTTGCAAAAAAAACCATAGAGTCTTGTGGGGCGTCAAGACCTTCCATATGACACTGATTTTATGAAAATCGGTCCAGCCATCTCTGAGAATCATGAGTGATATTAAGTAGTCTCCAGAACACGTTTCTTTCCATAACTTTTGAACCACAAGTTCAATCTTCATAAAATTCGAAAGTTGAGGTTTTTTAGGTAGCCCGTTCATTTGAAATTAGTTTTGTTCAAATCGGTTGTGTAGTTTCTGAGATATTGATATTTCGTGATTTTTACATTTTAATACATAACCTCTAAACTAGAAATCCGATTACAATAAAATTCAATAGGATTTTATGGGGCAACTAGATCTTTCATTTGCAATTAATTTTATTGAAATAGGTTCAGCCATCTCTGAGAAAATCGAGTGAGATTCGGAGAGCGTTACACACACATACAGAAAACGCTCAGCTCGTCGAACTGAGTCGAGTGATATACGACATTCGGCTCTTTTGAGTACTTTTATACCTTTAGTTTTTGCAGTGATTGCTATAGCTTTCTAGGAGAAAGGCAAAAAGAAATGACTTTTAATATTGAACAATTTCATCACGAGCGATACCGGGAACGTCAAATAGTACGATACCACATTTAAATTATTTTGAGCCCATATATATCGATCAAAGCAGGAATGGTTTCAAATAGTCTTTGAATATCTTTTCGTTTCATTACTTTTGAGCCACAAATCAAGTTGCTATGAAGTTTGTTATTTGTGAGTTTAAGAGATAACTCGATCGTATGACACTTGTTATGTTAAATAAGTCGTGTAATCTTCGAGATAATAGACTTTCGTTGTTATTACAATTTAATACATAACGGTTGCTTAAGTTCGATTATAATCGAATGAAATGGGAACGTATAGAGCAGCCGAATTAGGAAACCACTTGTTCAATCATAATTCATTAATTAACACTTAACTAGCCCGTTCATCTGATATCAATATCGTTCAAATCGAATATGACTTCAGTGATGACATGAATTGTATGCTCTGCGTGAATAAATAATTCCTCCCGCATGATGTAACGGTTTTGTCTTTAAAAACAAAAATTACCGTCTGAGAGTTTATTCTTCTATGTCTGACTTAGTATACCAGATACCTGTTGAGATATATTCAATTTAATTTATAGTCGCAATGAGCACAAACCAAAATAATGTAATAATGTTTATCGGCAATTTGGTCCTTAGTTTCGTAGTCGTCGAAATTGGAAGTTTATTTTCGCGAAATTTTAGGCGGAATTTAGCGAAATTCAACGAAATTTTTCGGCAATTTCGCGAAACCGAAATTTCGCGAAATTTCGGGAAATTTCGAGTTTGGCAAAATTATACGAAATCATTCGAAATCTCGCACAGCCTTATAAGACCCTATTGAATTTTATTGCAATCGGATTTTTAGTTTCGAGGTTATGTTTAAAAATGTGGAAAATCAAAAAACTTCATTATCTCAGAAACTACACAACCGATTTGAACAAAATTGGTATCAATAGAACGGGCTTGTTTTTTGAACCATTTTGAAAATAATTTTATTAGGATCGGACACGTGATTGAATGCTGTGTGATTGAAGTTATGCAAAGAAACGTGTTTAAGCATTTATGCTGTCAGAAAACCAATGAAATGAACAAAACGGTTTGTGCTTTATTTTTCTTCCCCTTTCAATATTCAAGGTTTTTGAAGGGGGGGGGGGGGGTAGGGTGACATAAAATGAAAATAAAATTTGTAACGGCCTAAGTGAACTGTAACTTTGTCTATTATGTATCAACAAGGATGGAAAAACCTAAATCAATCCACCTAGCGGTCAGACTCAGCCTTTCTCATTCAAACTTATTATTTGTAAAAATAAATTAACAGGAATGCTTAAATCCAATAAAGGTATATTCACTCTTTGGGTTCTAAAATATTGATGTTGTTATCGAAGCATAAAATATGAAATTTGACGTAATGTTAGTGCTTAAGAAATAGCAAAATAAGAGAAATGACTCTTAATTTCGAACAATTTAATCACTAGCGATACCAGGAACGTTCAAATAGTACGATACCACATTTTACTAGCCCGTTCATCTGATATCAATATTGTTCAAAACGGTTGTGTAGTTTCTAAGATAATGAAGTTTCGCGATTATCACATTTCGATACATTACAGACAAAGTTACAGTCCGATTACAGCAAAATTCAATAGGGTGTTATGAGGCAGCTAGACCTTTCATTTGACACTAATTTTGTGGAAATCGGTTCAGCCATCTCTGCGAAAAGTGAATGAGTTTAAGTAGTCTTGTGAAATTTTATTTTTCATAGCTGGATTTCACATTTTTGAGCATAACAGGCAAAGTAAAAATCCGATTGCAAAAAAAAATCAATAGGGTCTTATGGGGCAGCTAGACCTTCAATTTGACACCGATTTTATGAAAATCGGTCCAGCCATCTCTGAGAAACATGAGTGAGATTAAACAGTCTCCAGAACACGTTTCCTTCCATAACTTCTGAACCGCAAGTTCAATCTTCATAAAATTCAAAAGTTAAGGGTTTTTTAGGTAGCCCGTTCATTTGAAATTAATGTTGTTCAAATCGGTTGCGTAGTTTCTGAGATATTGTTGTTTCGTGATTTTTACATTTTAATACATAACCTCTAAACTAGAAATCCGATTACAATAAAATTCAATAGGGTCTTGTGGGGTAAATAGACCTTTCATTTGCAATTAGTTTCATTGAAATCGATCCAGCCGTCTCTGAGAAAATCGAGTGAGATCGGGAGAGCGTTACACACACACATACACACACACTTACGCACACACACACATACAGAAAATGCTCAGCTCGTGAAACTGAGTCGATTGATATACGAGATTCGACCCTCTGGAGCACTTTTATACCTTTGGTTTTTGCAGTGATTGCTATACCTTTCTAGGAGAAAGGCAAAATGTATCGCATAACAATCATTCGGGTATCATTTCTGAACGTGCTGTTCATGAGCTTTCGATCCCAGCAAACCATCGCTATTTAAAATTACATATTCTCACGCATGCAAGAAATAACTTAGAGCACGGAAATATATGGTAGCTTTCTTTGATGATTTGGTTTCAGTATTGCCTGCTGTAGGCGGAGCGAGCAATATATAGCGAGTGCTTCACGAAAGAATCGTAAGCGATTGCACTCGAACGATCGCAACGATTCTTCGAATTGTAGCCGTATCATTTATTAGTAACTTCGAAATCAACATAACTGCTGGCGCCAAGATGAAGGCTAGCTATTTCGGTACACTTGTCGCAACCCCATCGCATAATTTCTCTCTAAGTGTCAGCCGCTCACAATCCCGTTCAGACTCACTTAGCGCGATAGTCTCTAAAGAAACCTAAAGAAAGGTTGGAAAGGGACAAATAGAGCCAATTCAAGATTCCAAAATGAAACAGCTAAAAGAATCGTAGATTTCCGAAGTAACCCGAAGAAGTTGGCGGGACATAACGTATTTCCTGTAAGTCGTACGGAATCACCTTTCCTTATCTGAGGACTTACATTGCTCGTTCATTTCGTCCTAGTCAAGCATTTCAGAAGTGTCGCGCGTGAGTCTGTTGTCCGCGTTTTTCCTTTAAGTTTCTAATAGTAAGTCATATAATGTGAACGTAGTAGAGTTGTATTAAATTTCTTTATTTTAAATTACATTTCGAAGTGTCGATAAAGTGTGCAATAGTTTCGCCAAAATACAAAACGTGTGCAAGAAAGTTCAGAACAGGTAAATGTGCTTATGTATAATGTCAATGACCCGCTCGTGTGCTAATGACCCTTTGTACAATAGCCAGCCGGCTACACACGTTCATTCGACAGCCACCAACGACGAACGAGAGAAAAGGGACAGCGAAAGGCGCACCGCGCACTGGTTTTTTCCATCGGACGAAATTTCCCGACAGCGCTACATCGTCGGAAGACACGCGGTATTCCCAAAATCCGCATCATCTTGTGACATCCTGTAGATCGGAGCCCTCCAGTGAACTAGTGTTCGTTTCAGGTCGAGATATCTCCCTGTAAGCGGCACTAAGGGAGCGAGTTTATCCCCGCCGCAGTTCTTCCCCCGTCGGCGTTTGCCGACCGATCGCACGCACGTTGCCACATGTGATCGTCATCACCAGCAGCCAGCCGTAGCCAGCAAAGCAACTAACATCATCATCAGCCGCCAGCCGTAACAGTATCCAGCAAAGCAACCGATAGCAGCAACAACAGCGACCGTCGCAGCAGTCTCGGTGAGTCGTATCGTTCTTTCTATCGAAGAGGCCTCCTTAAAGGACGCCCTGTAGATCCTGTATTAATTTTCCCGACTTAAGTCGGCCGCGACCGGTATGCTACCGCCGTGTCCCGAAATATAATGTGAACAAATTTTGACGTGCATGCAATTTACAAATCATCATCTATGAACGCCACCTACCGAATTAGACACCCGGGTGCAAGCACTTGCTTAAGTCGGTGACGTCACTGCAGATTTATAATGAAGCAGCTGATCGAAATATAAAGCACATGGGTCCACGAGCACAGTAGGGAATAAAAAGCACACGAACAATAGCAGATAGGCCTAGAGTTAAGAAGTACATATACCTATACAATACAAACAAATGATGTAATGTGTTTACTGGAAGGATTTAGTACGTTCTAATATGTTCACTTCATTCGTATTCGTTTAGTTCGGTTCGTTGTGTCTTCCGCGTGGCGGGATTTGAATGCCGAGCAAAGCTTATTGTTCGAGATGTTTGCGCCGTCTAGCGGCAAATAGCGACTTTGCCTGTGACGATAACATCAAGGTATGGGTGATTCCTTACCGCAAGCTTTCTTTGCGTTTACGTAGGTGTTGAAGATTTCTGCTGGCTGATAAAAGGGTTTTCTACCCGCTTTTGGAGCCTTAAATTTATTAGCCTATCTGGTCCGATCCTGATTCCTTTTCTTTATGGCTTAATGTTGGTTGTTTGTAGGCGGAACTTGGCTACTCCACGTCGTGCTTTCACCGTGGTATACCACGATGATTCTTGGTGATTTCAAATATCACATGCTAATGTACCATGCTACAATTTCCATAAGCATTGTTGATACCTACTTGCTCCGGTAAGCAAACAGTTGAACAGTTGAAGTTGATTTGTATCACTGGCGATAATGTCTCAGAGATTATCGCGATACCGTTGAATGCAAGTGAACTTGGATACAATAAATATTATCGTGTTTGAATCATTCAGTCTCCTATGGTATTTGGAACTTTTAGAAGCGAAAAACAATCAGCAGCGGTTCTATGGAAAACTTGTACGCGAGTGGAAATAGTTGAACGATACCTGATGAATCAAAGAACACATTTGCATTAAATATTGCTAGTGAGTGAAAATTTCCATGCGTATCAAAATTTTGAAGCAAAAGGTATGAAACTCCATTATCTCAGAAACTACACAACCGATTTGAACAAAATAGGTATCAAATGAACGGACTGTCTTTAAAACCCCCAAATAACGAAATGTATGATGATTGAACATGTAGTTCGAAGGTTATGAGAGAAACGTGTTCAGAAAACTTTTTTAAATTCACTCGTTTTGCCAAAGATGGCATGACTAATTTCAACAATCTTAGTTTTGAATTGAAGGTTTAGTTGCTTTATTGGTACCCATTTCATTTGATTATAACACTGGTTGACAAAATCGAAAAAATTCTGCTCTAAAGCTCACATTAGTTGCCCTAGAAAGAAAAAAATTCACAGGAAAAGCTATAATTCATTTTTTCTTAGTTTGACCTTCGCGGCCACACTTGTGTTGACCAGTGTAATCGGACTTTTATTTTGACCGTTATGTGTTAAATTGTAAAATTATTGAAAGTCTTTTCTCTCAAAGATTTCACGACTTATTTAAAGAGGTTGTTCCACAAAATTACAAAGAAACAAAACCCAAAGGCTGTTTGAAACTAGCTGCTTTGATTAAAGTTCGAAATAAGGAGTCATTATGATAGAAAAACTATTTATTTAGTACAAATATTATGTCAAATTTCAAATACTATGCTCCAATTATTCCTTCAAATACAACATCAATATTCTAAAATTTAAAGAGTGGATTGGATTTATTGGATTATATTTGGCAATTGAAGGATGTTTTCCAGAAACCGGAAGTCACAAATTCGGATTTCAAAATGAAGCATGGAGTTGATTCCTTGCCTCTGAGTACCATCCCGGCTATTGAAAAACTCACATTGTCACTTTCGGCTGTTGATCGGAAACTTTCGCCATCTTTGCCATCGAATACCCAGATTAGGCAGTTCGGCAATTTTATGATAGATTTTATGATTTTATGATTATCAGGCAACCAGAAATGGTTATCTGGATTAAAAATGGGGTTTGACGTCGGATTCTGGCCACTGGGTATAATCCAGGTTTCAAGAACCCATATTGATTGGTATTTGGCCATTCATAGGATGCCCCTCAAAAACGATCAGTTATAGCAACTGTGCTAAAGAATTTCTTTTTTACTGATAAGTTCATTCAAATTAAGGTATAAGGAACAACATTTGATTATAAATTATTTGACTTCTACTGACTAAAGTTGGCATAAACAATCTAAATATTTATACGCAGTATATGACTACAAATCGATTATACCACGATCAAAAACAATATAACAATAATAATATATTTTATATGGCCATTTTTGAAACTATCGATCTTACCGAGCGCCGGGCTGAAAAAGTTTCCTTTTGACCTCTACAATAAGCCACGAAAATTTGAAGTTGATCGGAGTTTATTTAATAGACCCACATAGCGCTTATATTTTAGAAATCGATTTATATGAAAATTGTACGGTTTTTTAAATTACTTTAACATATATCTCTCGCTAAACGTATTTAATTATATTTATTTTTTATAAAATAATAGTTTTATTATTCTAATTTAAGTTTAAAATGATCTATAACTTTTGATGTTTGTTAAAAAGTGCGGATTTAAGTAAGCTACCAGATATAATTGGCGCCGTTAAACATTAAATTGTATTTGTGCCGTGTCAAATAAATTATAGATGAAGAAAAAAAAAGTGCGGATTTTGAATGAGATGGATTTTTTTTCGGTATGAATCAACAACATGCAATATAAACTGAAGTTCGTCTCCATTATGAATTAAAACACGGTTACAATCTTTCAAAATTTACATCGAGTAATTTTTAGACAGACGTTTGCTATTTCTCATTATTTTTCTCTTTGGCTGGGTTCGGTTTTGTATGAAACGAAATGGGGTCACATACTAGTAACTGTTCAGGATTTAAATGTTTGAGATACTCGACAAAAACTACAAAAGGATCCCTTGCTTTCAATTGCCTGATCATTTTTCGTTTGATTTCAAGCGGAACATCTGAGTCTAAAAGAGCCAATCCAACTTATCCTAGGATAAAATACCACAAGTGATTCTTCATCACTTCATCACTACTTTATTAATCTCGGCACATGCGAAAGAATCATATAGAAAATTCATAACTCGATTAGGACATTGAATAGGCTTCGCACATCGGAA
Organism: Wyeomyia smithii; assembly: GCF_029784165.1. Lineage (NCBI taxonomy): Eukaryota > Metazoa > Arthropoda > Insecta > Diptera > Culicidae > Wyeomyia > Wyeomyia smithii. Next base: position 131,192,082 of record NC_073695.1, read on the forward strand.
ATGTACCTAAATGTAAAGTTTGACTATAAAAACAGAAACCTTTCGAATGCAATTTAATTCTTCTGTGGTCAATGATCGGAGCAAATTTATTTTCAGGCAGTAAACGTTTGTTGCCATGAAGCTTGCGTGGAATGAGTGAAAAAACGCCGCTCTACAACCAAGAAATATGAATGCCAACTCCAAGAGCTCTTTAAGGGAGCTGCATGGCCGCAAGTTTCTGAGTCCGATTGTATGAAAGTTCATAGATATGAAGAAGACGAGTAAGATTGGTTAGCTTTCGAGCGAGCAAATCACTTAAAAGAAAACAGCAACACAAACTTGTCTGAAATACTTCAATCCACTAGCGTATCATGAACATCTTTGGAGATATTTTTGCCAGAGCTTGAATACAAACTTTGAAACTTCAAATTTTTATGGCTTATTATTGGAGTAAAAAGGAAACTTTTTCCACCCGGCGCTCATCGAAATCGCATGATGTTGCAAAAAAGGCCACTCTAGTAGGTAGGCTAAGGTACAGCGCCTGAGTTATTTATCCAATCGTTTTGTTGTCAAAGAATGAATTGTATATTTTTGATCAAGCATTCCAATGAACGTAAGGTTTTCGCTGGAGAACCACGGACAAATTAATAAAAATGTGTATTTTCCTAAATTTCAATAGTTTTTCGAGCTTGAATTCAAAATAACTCGAGAACCAATGCCTTTAGAATGTTAACTACCAAGAGCTTTTTGATTCAAAATGACTCTCTGCATCTTTTAAAATCATCAGAATATAACTATTTTAAAAAATGTTTGAATTAGAATTTTCATAAAAAAATTAATCTACCATTAAAAAATAATTTTTCATTTCTCCATCCTGGACTTATTTTAAAAGTTGCGTTTTAACGTCAAGTTTATTTAAAAAAAAATAAAAAAAATCAACTCTTTTTTTTTAAATTGAAATTAAATGTTTATTCTTTTGGTCAAAAAATTTTGTTTTGTACAGTGTATAATTTTTTTATGATTCATTTTTAATTCCCTACAACTCATTCTCAGACAGTTTTTCTATACAACCAACGGTTTCTGGACTACAATGCTTCGAATAAAACCTATGCCAAAAGACATACGCCATTTTAGAATATAACTAATGGGTGTAAAAAATCTCTCCATCTGTGAAAAATACTCAGTTTGCTAAGCCAAATACATGTGCAAAGTTTCATTCAAATCAAAAATGGTCGATATTCGACCATCGGTCATTTGGGGCGATTTGTCTCCATAGTACTTAATCTTATTTTTAGAACCGTCTGACAGCGTAGCGTCTTATTTTTTAGAACCGTCTGACAGCGTAGCGTCTTATTTTTTAGAACCGTCTGACAGCGTAGCGGGAATCGTCGCTGAGTTACGCATATTAGATTTCAATAGGGCCAGTATCAAAATGATTGTTTATGTTACAAAAACAGCGCGTTGGATTTGTATCATGCTCTTAGCGATAATTTATAACAATAACAGAACATAGACCAAAAAAAAAATAATTCCCAGTGAAAATGACAAAATATTCAAACGTCCATAACTTTTTTGTTTTTCATTTTACCATCTCCAAATTTTGACAGATAGTGATAAATATTGTCGTCTTCAATGTGTAAAAAAATTAGATTTTTAAAAAGGTACTTTTTGAGATATTTAAGATTTTGTGACAATTTGGCCCAAAAAAAATTTTTCTACTGCGTATATATTTATTTAGAATCCCAATTTTATTACCTACAACTTGGCTGAAGACGCCATTTTAATCGAACAAGTCGTTTTTCTGATACAAAATGTAATTCATTCATCAGTCACATTTTTGGATAGGCCCTTTTGAAACAGCAGTCGTGAGTCTACATGAAGAACTGATAGTGTAGAATGACCTTTTCATCAACTGGAAACAACTGTGCAAAGTTTCAGCGGAATCGGAAATGGTCGATCAGTTTTTTTGATTCAGTTTTATTTTAAAATTTTCATTTCATTTTAATAAGTCTTGTACCGAAGGTTTCAGCAAAGTGTTTGCTCACAAAACAGTGTCAAAAGTGCTGTTTTTGCTTTTGGAAATTTGAAATACAGATGTTTCTGTATTATACAGATTTATTGACCACGGTACGGAAATGATACAGAATACAGAATTCATACAGAATTTTGATTTTTAATACTGATTTGTACAGAATTTCAGCAATCGAATTTTTTGAGTTTTGGTTTAAAATTGTGATGTTTAACAAAATGTTCGCACTATAGAACTGGTAGCTCTGCCTCACAAACATTTCATCCAAACACCAATTTCCAGTTTTTCGAATGCGTTTCCCCCATAGCCACCAAACTGGCCGATTCACTTAAGGCAATCCACGGGTGACTGCTTCAATGCTTGTACGTTTGTTATTGTTGTTGTTTTCAAGTTGTAAAATCAATATGCAGCCGAACACAAAATCTTTTAATGATAGAAAAAAAGTAATATTTTATTGTGGTTTAAAGGATTGCCACTTGCAATACTAGGGCAACCGATTAGACAACGTTTGTTTTTCACGCTTTTCGATTCGGATTGCATCCGAGTTGCGATTTCTCGAATATACCTGAGGTTGTCAAAAGTCTGACAGTTCGTTATGGAAATTTGTATAAGTGCGAGCAGGCCCTAAAATCTATTTCTTTGTCCAACGTGGAATATTTGCGGCTGATTGAATTTCTTGTATTTGCGTTGACGACAACCAACGCTCTTCTTTTGCCCTTTTATTACTTCTGTTCGACTTCAGCTGGGTGTCTGGAATTTAGCTAAGACGGAAATTGCTTCTGTTTGATTTCTTCTGGACTTCGGATATTTGGCTAAGCGGGACAACTTGGGAACAAAAATACCTGATTCGAATGCTTTCTCAGGTAAAAAAATCAGGAATTTTACACATCCTTTTTACGGTTTCAGACGAGGTTTAAGGTCGGATTCCAAGCCCACTTACTCTAAACCCGACCTTTGTACTTGTAGGCACACGAACAAAATACAGAAAAATACAGATTTTTTCACGGGTGCATACAGATTATTTGAAATAAAAACTGGCAGCTCTGGTTCCCGGAGACATGGTTCAGAACTGAGGCATTTTTCATACATTTCAACAGAATGAGAAGGTTACTTCCACAGGCGTGAGTGATACGGTTTTTTGGACCATAAGAAGAATTGAATGAAATTGAATAATTAACATGCTAAAACTTTAAGATCGATAAGAAAGTCAATTTTTCGTTCATTTTTTTAGTGCAAGAAGTTACATCATAGCTTAAGTGTTCGAGATTTGATGCAGTACGGTATTACCCGTGCTAAAAATCAGGAAATTATACTAGCAGGCCGTTTTAGCTGAGTTGTTGATTTTTCCCTGATATTTTCACTATCTCATCAAACTATCCGAAATATGTAAAACGGGTCTACCTAGTAGAGTTATGAATTCTGATACTTATGTTCGCATGATTCCCTCAAGACGATCCATCAAACCACTATTAAAGTTGGCTTGTAAGTAGATAGGTTTCTGAATACCTTTGATGCCACAATTATCGATTGAATGGAAAATTGAAATAACTACAACAATGTCAAGTTTTGGGTATCTTTGTCGGATACGTATAGTGTGGTGTTTTTGTCCAGCATATAACAAGTGAGGTAAAAAGCAAATATTTTTCAAAAATATATTTTAAGAAATATTACGGTAAAATGATCAAAATGAAAAAAGCACGGTACGTTACCTAAATATTTAGAGAAATTCCTTTCAGTATATACAAAAGCAGATACAATACAGGTATGTTGCTTAATATGCGGAATCGATGGTATGTAGTTTGTTGCTCGTTCGTCACCTCTCACTGTATACAAAGTGTGTATATACACAATTTTAGAACAACTATGTATGCTCGTATGAGTGTGGAGCGCAAAGGAATTTGTCACGTCACTTGTTTTCTATTAGATGTACAAAAACAGATTATGTGCATGCTATGAAAAAACTCACTATATTCAGTAATCCTTCAGATGCTATCCTTTTCTACAGTGATGAATAAAAAATGTAGCTACCCTAATTCACATATTTGTTATGTTAACCTTTTATTGCCACGTTATTCGAATGTCACAGTTACACAGAACTAATTTTAAGGTTTTACAAAATTTGCAAATATGACACATAGTAGCACAGAAGCACTCTTTCTAAATTATTTAGAGTTTATTCAAATCGAATTCAATTGAATCAATGTTTAAATGTACGGAAAAAACAACCCTAAATGGTTTTGGTGCTTAATACATTCAAAATTTAATCAGCTACAGCAATCTACTTTTTCTGTAGGCGACGTAACACTATCAAGTATTGAAATGAAACTGATGACACTAAGCAGCGACTTAAGCCTAGCGGTATGGATATAATGCAACAGAAGAGAAAAAGACTTGCCCGCCAGGTATGGAACAAACCTGGCGGGTTATTGATAGCTACGTTTTTATACACATTCAAAATCTTGACTTTGAATTTAATCATAATAAAGCAATTAAATAGCCAATTTGTTCATGTATATATATATATATATATATATATATATATAAATATATATATATATGTATATATATATTATATATATATATATATATATATATATATATATATATATATATATATATATATATATATATATATATATATATATATATATATATATATATATATATATATATATATATATTTATATATATATATATATATATATATATATATATATATATATATATATATATATATATATATATATATATATATATATATATATATATATATATATATATATATATATATATATATATGTATATGTATATATATATATATATATATATATATATATATATATATATATATATATATATATATATATATATATATATATATATATATATATATATATATATATATATATATATATATATATATATATATATATATATATATATATATATATATATATATATATATATATATATATATATATATATATATATATATATATAGTAACTGTTCGCTAACTGGGTGCTGTTTAACTGGGCTGCTTTTTAACTGGGCGTTCGCTAACTGGGCTATAGCCCAGTTAAATAGCAGATGAACGTCAAAAATCAGCGTTTGGCATAACGCTGTCAAAACGAGATAGGGGCTCATGAATAGTGAATTAAGATCGATTTTTTCAGTTCAATGGATTTTGGTTGTCATCACACCCCGATCAGAAGAGCATAACTAAAAAATTACAAAATTCTATCAACGTGAAATACAAATAACATATTTTGATACAATTTTGTAATTTTCCACATAATTTTAATAACAAAATTGAATCTGAATGAGTTACAATAACAAAACGTGAAATGAAGTAGTTCTGAAACAAGTCTAACTAATTTTTCGTTTTTATCAAAACCTGTTGTTTCCAACAATGTTTGTTATTAAATTGTTCTATATACTATCTTATTTTGTTAGAAAGCTGATATATTAGTAACAAATTTTGATATGTGTTTGATACTAGTAGAATCATTTCTGTTATAATTTCTGTTATTTTAACACCTAACGGGACCAAATTAAAAACACAGCCTGTAAGGGTTTTTCCCGTAACAAACTAACAACTTCTGTTACATTTTTGTTTTTTCTTTCTGATCGGGACATGCGATCCACCAGACTCGTTTCCAGGTCAAATAAATATTTTGTGGAAAGAACATGTTTCCAAGCAACGGTTAGTGTAAATAAAGCACACGCAAAGCTAAAGACAATGTATTATTTTTCATTTCATCAATCAGGATTTTTAGTGTATTTGTTTTTAAACATTTTCCAATTTTCGCTGAGGAAGATTTGCCTAGCGCCATTACATCGAAATCCCCCTCGGTATTTGACGACATTTGAAATGTCAGCCCAGTTAGCGAGCGACATTCGTTAACTGGGCTAGGCCCTCAGCCCAGTTAGCGAACGAATAGTGTATATATATATATATATATATATATATATATATATATATATATATATATATATATATATATATATATATATATATATATATATATATATATATATATATATATATATATATATATATATATATATATATATATATATATATATATTTCTATTTCAAGCAGTAAATGTGGAGCTGACGATTGAAAAATGTACTAACTGGGAAAATAGTTAATTAGAAATTTACGGGTCCCACCTGCTGGACTATATTTTTCGTAAATTTCTAATTAACTATTTCCCCAGTTAGTACATTTTTCAATCGTCAGCTCCACAGTTACTGCTTTAAATAGAAATAAAAACAGCTTGACTTGCATTATAGTCATTAAAAAAAAATAAGAAAGATATATATATATATATATATATATATATATATATTAGGGTGGGTCGATTTAAAAATCGCTTAGGCACATATGATCTTCGGATTTTAGGGATCAAAATAAGATACTTTTCTCAAGAAACCATACCTCTAAAATGAATTCTGATGTCCCTTGTACTAACGTGTAGGTACCCAAAAGGTCAAATTTCAAAAAATCCTGTTTTGACCCATTGAGAGTGACCCAATCGAGTCCAAATGTATGACCGACCCCCACTTACTTTGGAGGGCTGACCCACCCATGCTTGTGTTACCCCCCCGGGACCCCCCTAGGGGGTCTCCCATACAAAAATATAAAAAAATATCAAAAAATCACCATTTTTGGCACTTTATATGACAAAAATCAGTGAAATGGCTATTATTTTTCCGCATAAATGAAGTTTCTAGGAAAAAAATGTTTTTTTTTTTATTTTTGGATTTTTGTTTTCTCTTTAAAAATTTATTCGATCAGAACATAGGAAAGAAACTAAAAAATTATTGTTTGAAGTCTTTTTTGGTTTCAACACTGGGCAATTTCGCACGGCTCCCTATTGTCGCCTCCATAACAGCCTCTACATTTCCCGATATTACTCGTTTGGAAACGCTAGCTAGCAGTTGAACGTGTTGTTCCGTTCCTTGTATATGTAATGGAATATGCGGATCAGTAAATGGTGAATCATCTTCATTTAAATATGCTATCAATGTTTCATACGGAATGATTCGCGTGAATGGTGGTTCAAATACGTTATTTTCATCAGTCAAATCGATCATTTCCGTGTAATCGAAGCAATGGAAGTTTATATCTGGTTTTTTATATTCTCTAAGTTCCGATGGGTCTTCAACATTGTCTCGATATCGTAAAATTTTCTTGATAGCAGAGTCGCGCACCTCTTTCCTATCATCAAACAACATTGATAGCAAGATATTTTCCGAATGTGCAAAATATGGATTATTTTTAATTACATGATTGACAACAGTGCGTAAATTTGGCTTCAGAAATTGTGCCCAAGTAATGTACTTGAAAAATAATACACTACCGTACACGACAGAGCTGTAATACTTGATATTAAAATACATTGGCACATAAACCTTAATTATAAATTCAACCAGAATTCTTAAATTTTTAGGTGGTTTTTTCATTGTCACATATAATCGTAATAATCTAGCGGCCTTGGTGAGCCAGCGAGAATGTACAATTTTCCCTGGTTTTATGTTAGCCAGATCCACAGAAACCACGCCATTAGAAATTGCATGTGCCATGTCGTATAAGTACTGCGAATCGGTGGAATATTCGTGCTGTTCTGCAACCGGAGGCATATTTTCCAACGCAATTCTCTGAAAGTCGCTCACCACCTAAAAATATATAATAATTAAATAAATTTATTATGATTTCACCATTCAAAATGTTAGAAAATTATAATAAATGAGTGATAGCAATGACTTACCGGAAGAGCTTCAGAATTTTCAATTTGCTTGCTTAGTTTCCCGGTTGTTGATGTTGGTCCAGTGGTGGATGATTTATCCAAAACCCCAAACAAATGTCGAAACGGAAGTTTGTTGAAGTGTAGAAGGCAAACAAACCAATGCAATGGTCTTTTTAGCAGCAATTCGAATCTTCGTATAATTCCACCGTGTGTGCCAGTGTTTGTTGGCTCACCGTCAGTGCATATGCCAATCAATGCATCCAGAGATATGTTTTTATCGTTGAAAAATTCATTCAATTTTGTTGTTTTGTATTCAGCACTTTCCTCTACCAGTCTTGCGTAACCAATCAATCGAGAATTCGGTTCTCTCAAAATAACAAGGTGAGGTACCTTTTACCATACTATGATACTTACCATCAATTTTTTCTCTCGTATAAATATCATCTTTTCTGCCGTCGAATGAAAACGCTATTAAACTGGAATCATCAAACCTTTTGCGGAGCACTATTCGTCTGCATTTCTCTCTTTCTCTACGAACATTCGATTTATCCATGATGAGAGGTTCGCCATGCTGATCTTTCATTTCAAAATCTTTGAAAAGACTGGTTGCCAATGCTGACGCTACTCTATCAGACACACCAAATCTGTCACACATCAAGGCAAAGTTAAAACAATCGTATCTTTCTGTGTATTGTGAACTTGTGCTTCTATTCATAACATCTTCATCAACCGTCATCGGTACGTCTACGTATGTTGTATCATCGGGATCTTCGTATGTTGGCATTGTTGGCATTGATGACGATGTCCCTTGCTCTTCAATTTCCATCAGAAATGCATCAATTGTTAGTCTTCTCTGTTTATGTTGATCGTGCATAAACTCTTTGAGGCGTTCTGGAACCAAACCGCAGTTACATTGAGCTGCCGTCAAATCGCATTTACATGCTCCAATATAAAAAATTTCGTTCAGAGTACCGGTGAACACTAAAAGGTCTCTATTCGTCTTCTTAATTTCGGCTTGGTATTTGTCAACCAATCTATTCAATTTAACAGCAACATATTTTTTTGAAATTATTTCCATACCAAGTTTTTCCCAAATTCCAATCAACCTATCTGTTACGTGATTAGAGAATTGTTTATAAGAAAACTTTTTTTGTTCTGTTTTTGCACGTTCGCTTAAGTAAAAATAATATCTCAAGATATCCAGATCGGTTGGTAAATTAATATCATTCAAATCAGAAGAGAAGACACACCAAAAACAGCAACATCATGCTTGGGTATATGACTCATTGGGTTTTCGATAGCTGATGATGTTGTTGCTATTTCATCTTGCGGGTTCATTGTAAACTAAAAAAAATATATTTTGACTTTAACAATTTTCACTTTCACTTTCAGGTTTTTATTTTAGGTGTTGACTCTTTGGCGGACGACGTAGAATGATTTATGTTGACGTTTCTATCCTATACGAAACCCACACTAGTTCTACACAGAGTGAATAGATAGAGTGACGCAGAGAGAAATTCAGTCAAAACAGAAACACGGTTTTTTTATGTATCCACCAAAATATTTTTCTGGCAGCCCCTTTTTGCTCAAGTTTCAGTTGACTTCAACGGAGTGTTGTTATTGTCAGAGTGAAAAGATAGTTATTGTATTTAAATTTAAAACAAGTTCGTTTGATAAAGTTTGAATGAGATAGATAAAATGAAGTGCGTTTTGTGTAATAACAAAAAACAGTAAGGAATGTGAGTTTTTTTCGGTTCCCGAAGAATCCGATTGTGAGGAAACAGTGGATGGATTTTTGTTGCCTCCCAGCAGACTATTTCATTGACGAAAACACCCGACTTTGCAGTGTTCGTTTGGTTTTTCTGGTTTCAGACTCTGCGTCACTCTATTTATTCACTCTGGTTCTACAGTGTGCGTGGGAACAGTGGAAACGGAGCGTCCGTGCGTGGTAGCCGTTGTGGTAGCATACCAGCGGTGCTTGCCTGACTGGTCGAAATAAAAATATTACTTATGATGTAACAGAGTGATATACGTATTTATGTTCAAAAGGACGCCAACTGCAAACGCCATCTGCAATGAGAATGGCTCAGAAATATGTGTAATTGTGTATGTATGCGCTGAAGACTCAGGACCGAATCCCATGCGAAGCAGGAGAAAACAAAAATCCAAAAACAAAAAGAAAACATTTCCTAGAAACTTCATTTGTGCGGAAAAATAATAGCCATTTCACTGATTTTTGTCATATAAAGTGCCAAAAATGGTGATTTTTTGATATTTTTGTATGGGAGACCCCCTAGGGGGGTCCCAGGGGGTAACACTAGCATGGGTGGGTCGGCCCTCCAAAGTTAGTGGGGGTCGGTCATACATTTGGACTCGATTGGGGCACTCTAAATGGGTCAAAACAGGATTTTTTGAAATTTGACCTTTTGGGTACCTACACGTTAGTACAAGGGACATCAGAATTCATTTTAGAGGTATGGTTTTTTGAGCAAAGTATCTTATTTTGATCCCTAGAATCCGAAAATCATATGTGCCTAAGCGATTTTTTGATCCCCTACAAATCGAACCGCCCTAATATATATATATATATATATATATATATATATATATATATATATATATATATATATATATATATATATATATATATATATATATATATATATATATATATATATATATATATATATATATATATATATATATATATATATATATATATATATATATATATATATATATATATATATATATATATATATATATATATATATATATATATATATATATATATATATATATATATATATATATATATATATATATATATATACCGGTACTCTGAACGAAATTTTTTATATTGGAGCATGTAAATGCGATTTGACGGCAGCTCAATGTAACTGCGGGTTGGTTCCAGAACGCCTCAAAGAGTTTATGCACGATCAACATAAACAGAGAAGACTAACAATTGATGCATTTCTGATTTTTAAGTTTTTAACCTCATTGCGGTTGAAATTAATTAAATAATTAACAAGGGAAATTCCAGTTCTCTGACTGTTTTCGCCTCGTGATTTTTGTTTCATTAGAATTACTTGAGTAGGGGCTATGCCAAGTAATTCTGTTAAAGTAAGTTTGATCTCATCAACGGTTTGATCGTTGGTGAGACCTTTCAAGACAACCTTGAACGGCTTGGCGTTCTTGGTGTCATATGTAAAAATTTTGTACATCTTGTCAGTTAAATACTGAACAAGACGATGACGACCCTTTACTGAGTCGGCAAATAAGCGGCATTCACCTCTACGGCCAATTTGATAGGTAACTTTAACGTCAGAAACAAACGTTGAAAGTTCCTTTTTGAATATATTAAATTCAGAAGGAATAGTTACCGAAAAAAGTTAAAACAAATGTTAAATTCAAAAGTAGGTAGTCTTGAGAAAGACTGATGGGAAATAACTTTCAGGTAATCTTTAAAAGACACACTGACAAAACACAAACTTTGAAGCTATAGGCAGTCAAAGACCAGTCCACAAGCAACCGAAAAAACGTCTGATCTGTAGGACAGTTCAAGACGCACTGATGAACATTTTATTGTAAAAAATCACAGATCATAGCTTTAAATTTTGATTTGGAGGCAAGTTTAACATTAAAAATCATGAGTTTGCATGTTTCACCTAGTTTTGTGAATAATAACTTGAGTTTCAGTACTCAGATACCTGTTTTTCCTAAAATGTCTTTCCTGAACATCAACGAAAATTTTGATGAAAAAAGAATCATAGCTCATCGCTTAGAAGTTTGATTTAGACGCGAATTAGTTTTGTAAATAATATCTGAAGTTTTACTAATCAGATACTTATTATTTTTTCTCAAATGTCTTTCCTGAACATAAACGAACTTTTTGATGAAAAAAGAATCACATGTCGTCGCTTTGAATTTTGATTTAAAGTCGAATCAATTATAAAAAGTCATAATCTTGCATGTTTACGTAGTTTTGTGAATAACATCTCAAGTTTTACATATTATTATACATATTATTTTTCCCCAAATGTTTTTCCTGAACATTTAAGAACATTTTAATAAAAAAGATTTATATGTCATCGCTTTGAATTTTGATTTACAGACGAATTGAGTATAAAAAATCATAATTATGCATGTTTTACGTAGTTTTGTGAATAATATGAGCAATTCTCGTGAAACCAGGCCACTAGGTGCACAAGGTCTTTCGAATTTGATATAAATGCACATATTAGTTAGGAATAGAGAAAAAATGATTATGCCATTTTTGATTAATTGAACCGAGGGGTAAACAACCTCGGACACCAAGGGGTGAAATAGTTTCTAGAAAAGTGGAAAATTTAACAATTCATGATGGTTAATTTGAGGTATATCTCTGAAATTCGTTATGGAACCTACTACAAGTAGCACTTTTCTGTAAAGAGGAATGATAGGGCTTCCATTTGGAGCAATCAGAATTTTGGCCGCCATCTTGGATTATATCAGAAAAATGCAATTTTGACCATGTTCGCAACTACCGATTTTCGATCTGATACCAGCATTGGAAAGCTGAGAAAAAATACTATAAGATACAAGAAAAAAATTAGGTGAGCATCAGTGTTAATCTACCAATTGAACGAATCTTCCGAACGAAGTTTCAGAATATCCAACGCATTCCGTGCAATCAACGTAGTAGCCATATGCTGAGACCAAATGGATGCCCATGTTATAACCCTACTATAACAATATATATCTTAATCAGTTAATTGCAACTAGTACGCTCATACTATTTGAATTGAGATTAGTAAGAATAATATATACAACACGAGCATGTTAGATATAAATTTTTTTATTAATATTTATTTCTGTTCTTTTTCGTGGGTTATTTTAATTTTCGGAGCAAATTGAATATTGTTTAATATTGATTACGGCATGAATATTTCATTCTACGTACATGTGAAAGTCGTTTTTCATAAACGGTTGTGGGTAATGTTATATTTATTTTTGGACTCACAGCCTTTTCCGTCAGTGTGAACGTACTTTTTTTATATGTGGGAAAAGATTTATCTTAGTACATAAAACAATATGGTGAAGCAACGAAAGACATGTACAGAATTATGGTCCAAAAAGGAGGATCAATGTTTTGTGATGTCAAACCCGTTCGGCATAGTAGTAGATCGGATGAATAATGACAATTTGCTATGTATATTAGAGAGATTCTCAGTTTGAATCGTCACCCTATAATTTTCAGCAAAATCTGCTTACACAATGGTTTAAGATTGGTAATTTTGTGGATTTAAAAGTGAAATACGATATAGTTTTAATAAGTTATATTTTACTTATGCTATTTAATCTTAGGGACAGAAAATGAGCTAAGCATTGTTTCAATGAACTACTAAAAGTGTCTACGTAGGGTAACGGGGGTATTTTGGCCAGCTTTGGGAAGTGTTCGCACAGTTCATTAAAAACAAACACAATTTTTCAACATAAATACGTACTCTATTATACCATTGTTAAAAGCAAAGTGTCTATTTTAATATACACCGTTCAACAATGCAATGTATTGAAAAATATCCTAGAAAAATCAAAATTTCTACGAAGTACTAAAAACATATTTTGGTCCACGAAATTTTTACTTTGGCCCACTTTTATATCTACAGACTTGTATGGAAATAGTTGGGACTAATTATATTTAAGATCATTATCGGTATTTTTAGAGCAAAAATAGTGGGTTTGAGGAGAACATCCTTCTGCTATTAATTTTTGTAAATTTTAGGTATCTAAAAATGAAATGATTCAGCTTAAAGCGGTTTGACAGGCATTCTCATCCAATTTCATATCGTTAAATGTGATAAATTAAGAAGTAATTACCTGTAAATTGTCACAAGCTGCTTCTTTGTTCACGTGCAACGGCCGAACGGTAATCAAGGGAGATGTCAAAACTTGGCATGGCCAAAATATGTTTGCTTCAGAAAGAGGCAAACATATTTCGGCCATGCGTTTACCCACTTTTTCAACTTTTTCCAACATGTTAGAGTATACAAACTGTTTCTATGACATTTTATTGATGTTACTACAACAACGAACTGTTTCAAAAGCATACATATTCGTTACAATAGCTTCCGGATAATGGCTTGTA